>NC_066870.1:37760973-38060973 GCF_022985175.1 Labeo rohita
ATTTGATTTAAATCGGGACTTCAAATCGCGTGTCGTGAATCGTTTGATTTGAATCATTCAATTCACTAAATGATTCACAAACCCATTCCGATCGAAATGAAATGATTCGATATACACTCTGAAGTCCTGACCTGAATCAAATGATTTGCAATACGTAAAGTTCCAATCTAAATCAAATGACTCACGAAACGCCATTTGAATTCCCGTTTTGAAACAAATGATTCACTACACACAATCCGACTGGAGTGCATCAAAACAGTGAATCATTTTGCAACGCAATCACTATGTGCTTTTTAAATTCGTTACAAGCGATGCTGAAATTTGAAAATGAATAACTCTTTTAATTTGATTTGGTTTTTGCCAGTGAATCACTTGAAATGATTGGTCGAAGTCACCAGTTTGAATCAATCTGAGCGGATCCAGCATAAATGACTCAATTGATTAGTTTCATCTGTTTACATGTTTACACAACACTGTCAGTACTACCACTGGCTTAGCTCGATTGTTTTCTGACATTAACAAATAAACGAAAAATGGTATGCTTTGTGTGAATTTTGCGTAAAAAGATAAGTGCTTATTGATAAAATTAAACACTTATTTCATAGATACATTCTCTTAATAATTCAAGCACTTTTCAAGTACCTCTTCAGGAATATTGCTATTTTCAAGGGTTTTCCAGGCCTTAATTAAATTCAAGTACTTCAAGCACTTTGTACGAACCCACTACCATGAAACTCTTTTTAACTCAATATAAGTCTGATGTGCACATTCAGGTTCCTCACCCAATATTCCCATGTCATATTTTCCCTCTTTTTTGTCCTTGTTGATCAAGTAGTCGAAGTTATCGGTGAAGTACTGGAACAAAGAGTTCTGCTGATATACCTCCAAACCCAAAATACGGTTCAGAAACTTAGTGATGGTGCAGTCTGGAATACAGGACAAAACAAAGGCAATTAGCCACTTGGTCGAATGCAAATTACTTGCATATATAATCAATGCATTTCATGCATGTCATTTACATAAATACAAAAAACATTTCTGCATGTAAATGTAATGCTACTATCAATAAAGCACTCCAATGACAGGAATCACATCAGTAACACATAAGAATAAATGTGCATTATCCAACAGTGCTGTCAGTGTATTTTCAACATGCTAGAAGTTATATTTTTATCACTAATAAATATATTCAAGCAGAAGTATCATTGCATCATTGTGTTGTTATTGTATTACATTTACCTTTCTCTGTATTCAGACCCAGACGTGGCTCCTTACAGAAGATCCCCACATCAATCATGCCTTTCTTCATATCTGAAACACACATATGAATATTAATATCAAAAATGCAGTAAAAATTTGGAAATATTATTTCAATTTAAAAATGGCTGCTTTCTGTGTGAATTTATTTTTAAATATAATTTATTTCTTTGACGCAAAGCTGAATTTTCAGCATCATTACTCCAGTCTGCAGTGTCACATGATTATTTAGAAATCATTCTAATATGCTGATTTGCTGCTCAAGAAACATTTCTGATCATTATCAATGTTAAAAAAGGTTGCGCTGCCCAATATGTTAGTGTTCACATATTTTCAGGATTCACAGATGAATAGAAAGTTTAAAAAGAACAGGATTTATTGAACACAGAACACTTTTGTAACATTATAAATGTCCTTACTGTCACTTTTGATCAAACTGGCATGATCTGCACCACTGAAGCACATCAGAACAGCTGACATTACCTCTGAAGAACATGATGGGTCCTCCTGGGTAGCCTTTCGGTGGAGGGACTTTGTTGTCGATGTGCCCGAGGATGGCTTTAGTGATCTTATCCAAAGCTTTGGTGCCGTACTAAGACAGACAAAAGGTAAAAAACAAACCGGTTCAATTGCTTGGTTCAAACTTTGTTTTCTTCCCCTCACTGGGCTTGTTGTTTTTGTTTTTTTTTTTGACCAAATGTGAACCATATTGCAGTTCATGTTTCAGAAATATAAAATACAAAAAAATAAAAATAATAAAATAAAATAAAAATATCAAAGTCTTAAGTCACATGAGGCCATGTCTAGTCCAGTGTTGTTATTGTTAACTAAAGTTAAGTCTAAAGCTATTAAAAAAATTCAGTAATTGAAATAAAGCTAAAAAAACATTTTGAAAAAATAATAGAGTGACAAAATGACAATGAGAAATAGAATGAAAAAAATACAATTAAAAAAAGTAAAATAAATAACTTATAATAAAATATAATAATAAAAAATAATTTAGAAAAATATATAGAAATGTTTAAAAATGACAAAAAGGACATTAAACTACTACAACAAATTAAAGTTAAAATGAAAACTGAAAATATAAAAATAAAAGCTAATTCAAAATATTATAATAGTATATAAATAAGACTAAAATAACACCCTAAAAAAAACGCTCCTACTTTGTTCTCAAAGTTGTACTGGCTCAGGTCTCTGGATTCAGTTGCTCGTCGGTCCCCGTGTGTCAGCGCCCCCTACAAAACACAACAGACATTTTAATGTGGATGCATTTCCATTAAGTTCACAAGTACTGCATTATGCAGAACAACAGTTTTTCTGGAAATTACTGGTATACACAATAAACTGTATCTGGCAATTAATTCAATGTTTAAAATGTAAAAAAATCCATATTAATTAAATTTTTAAAGCAGAAATATTTAAACACCTAATGCATTTTTTGTTTTTAAATAAATTATTATTATTATTTTTTGCTTGCATCATAACCCTTTATTAAGGAAAACAAATGATCTGATAATTTTTCAGTAAAAGTCTTTATGCGCTCCAAATCAAGAGCATGAGTTCCTTAGGGAAAAAAGCAAGCATCAAGCTCTCAAACATCAAGTTCTTATTTGCTAAGATTTTGTCACCTCAAGCAGTTTTGTTTTTGAAATGAGCAAAAACATGACTTGACAGTGAAAGCTTTGAGTCAAACCTTGTTACAACATGATGCAAATGCTGCGCACATGTGCTAGTGTATATAACGTCTAAAAAACAGACTGTGGTTAGACTTTACCAGGCTCTCCAATCTCTTGGCAACGATGGAGGCGAAGCGTCTCTCTCCAGCCAGTTCAGAGATGAGGAAGATATACTCTGGAGCCGTAACCTGATTTGAGCGATGTGTTCGACCTGATAAGATACAGCCACAAAATTAGCAACCTCCTCCATGCCTCTCCAACACACATGCAAACAAACACAGACACTCACCGAACTGCTGGATGGCACGGTCGGCGCTCCACGGCAGCTCTAAGGTCATGTGAACTCTTCTCTTGCGGTTCTGCACGCGTTTATCTGCCTGTAGAGAGATGCCCGAACTAGCCGCTTCAGAGATGATGGCGATGAGCTGAGAAAGAAAGCGAAAGAGCATTAGTACAATCATTCAGAATGGAGCTGGTGTTCTGTGTTTGTAGGTCAGAGGTCGTCACCTTCTCTCCGGTCATGAAGCGCTCTTTTTCTCTGACGTTGACGTGGTCGATGGTCAGGCCCTGTTCCGCTCTGGTCTCATATCGAACGCTGCCATCAGGACGCCGCACTACACGTCCCTTACGGCCCGTCATCTACACACACACACACACATACATATGTTTAGCATTTAACTTGTGTGTCATAACATTGTGATGTTAGTCTAATATACAAAAGTGAACAAGCATCAAGTGTCTCAACCAAAACCCTAAGAGCAGTGTTGTTTTTCTGTAATTTATATACTATTTATTTTATATACTATTTTATTTTATAAACTATATACTATAGCATTTATTAATATTTTGAACGAGCGTTTGTTTTTATAATTTTTCATAATTTTTTAAAGTTTTCATTTTAATTGAAGTTTTAGTAATTTAGTATTTGTAATTTTTTGTCTTGTCATTTTGTATTACTTTTTTTTTTTTAATTTATATTTAGCTTACACCTTTATTTTATTTTTATATTTATATACATTTCAGTTGTAATTTTAGTATTACAACTTTTTATATGAGGCAGCTGCCAAAGCAACATTTCTCATTTTCATTAAAGTTTTTTTTTTTAATTCCATTTAATTCATATTAACTTCAGTTGTTATTATTTTTTTTTATTTAACATTTTTTTGATTAGTTTTTTTTTTTTATATTTCTATTTTAATATTTTTTTGGCTTTTTATTTATTTCATTTGTAATTTAAGTAATTTTAGTACTTACAACAATTTTATATTTAAGTTGCCTAATTTTCTAATATTTATTTAAGGGTCTTTTTCTATTTCTATTTAGCTTTATATTTATTTCCACTGTGTGTTCAGTAATTTTAGTAACTTTTCTCATTTTCATTTAAGTTTTTTTTCAGTTGTAGTTTTAGTAATTCTGTTAAGTGTTTTTGGCATTTTTATTAGTTTTTTTATATTTAGCTTTTTTTGCTTGTTTGTTTATTTATTTCTTTCAGTTGTAATTTTAACAATTTTAATACTTCAAAAAAATTTATATTTAAGGCAGTTGCCTAATTTTCTAATTTTTAAGGTTTTTTTATTTCTATTTAGCTTTACATATATTGATATTTATTCCCATTGTACTTTCAGTAATTTAGTAACATTTCTCATTTTAATTTAAGTTTTTTTTAGGTGTAGTTTTAGTAATTTTGTGTTTTTGGCATTTTTATTAGTTTTTTTTTTTTTATATATATATATTTAGCTTTTTGTTTGTTTTTTATTTTTTTATTTCAGTTGTAATTTTAGCAATTTTAATACTTCCAAAAAAATGTATTTAAGGCAGTTGCATAATTTTCAAATTTTTAAGTTTTTTTATTTCTATTTAGCTTTATATATTTCTATAATAATATCTTTTTCCATTTTACATTCAGTAATTTTAATAATTTTAATATTAAAATTAAACAATTCTCATTTTCACTTAAGTTTTTTTTTTTTTTTTTTTTTTCTATATATTTTATATATATTTCAGTTGTAGTTTTAGAAGTTTTGTTAGGTGTATTTGTCTTTTTTTGTGTATTTTTTTTTTTTTTTTTATTTCAGTCCTTTTAGCAATTTTAGTGCTTTCAACAGTGCTTTTTTTTTCTCTATTTAAGGCAGTTGCCTAATTTTCTTATTATTTCTATTTAGCTTTATTTATACATTTCTATTTATTTCCATTGTACTTTCAGTAATTTAACAGGGCAACATTTCTAACCTTCATCAATTTTTAAACGTTTTCATGTAATATTAATTTATTTGATTATTTACTTATGTATTTTAGTATGTATTGTATTATTTAATAATAATTATGTGTTGTGTATATATATATATATATATATATTTATTTCAAATTCAAAAAAATTGCAGGAGCAGCCTGGGACCTAGTAAACATAACTTTGTTACCTGGTGGACTGAAAAAACACTTGTCATATTTGAGTCTGAAAGCTTAACAAAAACTTGGCTTTTTTGTGTGAAATTTCCATCAGACGGTCTGTGAATGCCTGTACATGTCGTCTGAGGCTGAGACTAAATGCTAGTCAATAATATGCAAATTATAACGTCACCATTTCTATTTAGTATTCATGTAAGTGTAAGTGCATTACAGTGACTCCTCACCTCAGAGACCTTCTCTGGTCCTCCAAACCTGTCAATGAGCTCGTCGAGAGTGTTGAGCGGCAGCTCCTTCCCCAGCTCTGCTATTTTACCCAGCAGCCTCTGCTTGAGTTCTTCTAGTTTAGCTGAAAGCACACACAGGATGACTTCAGCATAGTTTGCAGCAGACCTTAATTACTCCTTTGTGGTTTGGCTGTCTAGACTGAAATTAGGCCTGATTTAATAAGCGTGAGCAGCATCTGGAGTGACTGTGTCAGTGTTTCATTTCCTGAATGAACAGGAGGGCACAGACAAATTCTTTTTAAAAGCACAATGACTATTTTGCATTCAATTCAACCAACCAGCAGGTCCGTTGATGTGGTTCACAAAAATCACATCGTCGTTGTCCTGTAGTGATTCGGGGGAGGAGTTAGAGACGCTGTCAATCTCGTCAGAGTCGGAGTCTGAGTCGTCGCTGATTTTAATAACCCCGCCCACTTCCACACAGTGCTTTGGAAATTTTGAAGGCCGGGCTCTGGATTTTCCTTCAGAAGGCAAAGAAAGAGTTTCAGAAAGATTGATGACGCACAAAAACCCACAGAGACACAATAATGCTTGATACAGCACAAATCCTCAAAGGAAAAAATGACGTGACTCACGTTTCCTCTTGCTTGCGGCGCTCTTCTCTCTTTTAGGTTTCTCTGTTGGGAAGTGTTTCTGAACTAACGACTGGAAAACACCCCTACAGGACAAAAACCCACAAATGCTTAATTCTAGCTCACCTACAGTGACGCATAACCACAGACCTGCATATTTTTTATTTTGATTATTATGTAAGACTTGATTCTGATTGGTCTATTGGTGATTTGCTGGAGATTTCAGTGTTTCTACATTAAAGAAGATAGAAGTTGTACTAGTGGACTTTCAGACACTCACTCAGCAGCGGAGACGAATCTGTCCAGGTGTCCGTCGTTTTCATCCAGGACCTCTCGAGTACGAGCCTCTCCTGTGGACTGCAGACCAATCACGATGCACTGTTTGAAAAGACACAGGAAAGAGGCGGAGTCACATTTAACACAATTAATACAGGGTTCAGGGTGAAAAGACTATAAAATTATTATTAAAATTATTGTTCATAAATTATATTATTATTATTATTATTATTATATAATTTTTTATTATTTTATAGTCTTTTCAATATATTATTTTATAGTTTTTATTATTATACAATATCAGATTTATTATTATTATTAAATACAAAAAAATTACAAGAAATAAGAAAAAAATATTACTATTGTATTTACATCTTAACATGTAAAATCTTTTATAATATAAGAAAAAAAATTAAGAACATAATTTATGTTATTTTTTATTTTACAATACTGCAGTAAAATTAAAATACTTATTATTTAATTCTTTTAAAGTGTTAAATTATCAAGCTTTTATTTTGACAGGGAAGCCCTTAATAATGCTTCTCTTTTTATAGCATTTCCAATATATTATTGTTATTTTATAGTTTTTTTCCACACTATATAATCTCAGACTTACTAATATTACTATTATTATTATTTTTATTACTAAATGTTAAAAAAATAAGAAATTAAAAAAGAAATATTACCATTGTAATATCTTATATATATTTTTATATCTTAATATGTAATACCTTTTATAATATAAGAAAAAGAACAGAATAATAATTCATTTTAGTTTTTATTTTACAAAACAGCAATAAAATTAAACTACTAATTACTTCATTATTTTATTACTTCATTTTAAAATGCTAAAATCATCAAGCTTTTATTTTGATAGGGGAGCCCTTAATGCTTCTTTTCATAGTCATTTTTTTTTTTTAATTAATTAAAATTAAAATTCAAAATTATTATTTTTTATTTTATTTTTTAATTTATAATACAGCTATACAATTAAAAAACAAATTAATTACTTTATTTTAAAATGTTAAATCATCAAGCTGTTATTCTGACAGGGAAGCCCTTAATGCTTCCCTTTAGTTTGGTTTATAAGCATTTCTAATTTTTATAAATCACAATTAATAATTTAAATCGTAGCCTTTGTGATTTAAGCAATAATGCAATTTTAGTGTAATTCTAATTAATTGTGCTGCCCTATTCAAATCTATCCATGGGTTTTTAATGAGCAAAATCACAAATCTTAATCAGTGACTCACCTTGTCTTGCCGCATCTCAGTATGAGCGAGTTCAACCAGACGACGGACTTTAGCGGCGATGCAGAGGTACTTAAAAAACCTCTGGTGTGACGACCAGAACTGACCCCACAGAGACTTACGGGAGGCCAGACCCAGCGTGTCAGCAGCTCTGGTGAACAGTTCGAGAGCCTCGGCCCACTAGACAGAAAAAAATACTTTAACTTCCATCTGCAAACATTATTTGGGACAAATGATTCGGCCACAAGTGTTTCTCTCACCAGTCTAGCTGCTTTGTTGTAGACTAGTTTGAACTCTTCGTCCAGTGTGATCTCCTCTATACGAAAGGAGACGCCGGAAAAACTCAGCTGCCGTGCGATATACATGCCACTCACTTTCATGTCCATGGCAACAATCTCCATGGCACCAACACCCCTGAAACACGGAATGTGAGCAAATGTTTTCAGATAAAAGAAACATCACTGGAGAAATCAAAGCCTTGATCTCTGATACTGAGCATGACCTCTGACCTCTTCTCTATAGCATGCAGGAAGTCATCAAACGTCTTAAACGGCGTTCCTTGTCCCCAGATCCCCAGTCGGCTCATGTATATCATATTCTTTGGCTCAGAAGCACCTAGCGAATGAGAACGAGGAAGACTGAAAACTCATGAAATGCATAAAACCATAATGAACAGTTTTTACAGGGATTTGGCTATGGTTTTTTTTTTGGAAAATAACTCAATTAAATAAAAAAGGACTACTGTAAAAAAAAAATCTTAAAAAAAAAAAAAAAAAAAAAAAAAATTTAAACAGAAATTTAATAACTAAAATAAAATGTAATATAATGTTACATTTTATTACAAGACCATATTACACTTTATGATTATAAACAATTAATAAAACATTATAATTAAAATAAAAACAGAAAATAGAAAAATATGCACACCAACGCTGCATTTATTTGATCAAAAACAGTAAAAAAATAAAATAAAAATAATATTAATATAAAAATATTATTACAATTTAAAAAAATAAATAAATATAAAAATATTTACCATAAATCATATTATTTTTTTAGGTAAATATATATATTAAAATAAAACATTTAAAAAAAAAAAAACACATTTTATTTCAGCTAGTCATCAAAAAACATTTTTCATTTTCATTTAAACTTGATGTACTAAAATTAAAAAATGAATAAAAAGTATACAGACATATGTAATACTAAAACAAAAATGACTATAAACAAAATTAATAAAACATTATCATTAAAATAAAAACAGAAAATATAAAAATATGCACACCAGGGCTGCATTTATTTGATCAAAAACAGTAAAATAATAATCTAGTCATAAAGACAACATTTTTTATTTTTCATTTTCATTCTAAAATTAAAAATTAATAAGTATTTAGACATTTAATACTCAAACAAAAATGACTAAAAACAACAACATTAATAAAATATTAATTAAAATATAATTAAAATAAAAACAGAAAATATAACAAAAATATGTAACAAAAAAAATAATAATAAAAATAAATAATAATAATAATAATAATAATAATAATAATAATAATAATAATGAAACAATTACAATTTAAAACATTTTTTCTATTTTTATATATTTTAAAATATTTAAAGTATATTATTTAAAGTAATTTATTCCTGTGATGGCATAGCTGAATATAGAAAACTTTTTTTTTTTTTTTTTTTTTTTTTTGTGAAAGAAATTAATACTTTTACTCTGCAAAGAAGTAATGATGCTGAAAGTTATTTTAAAATGTAATAATATTTCAAAATATTACTGGTTTATATGCTATATTTTGAATCAAATAAATGCAGCCTTGGTGAGCAGAAGAGACTTCTTTAAAAAAAAGAACATTTAACAAAAAAAAAATAAATAAAAAAAAAACCCTTAGAAACACCCACCTGTGGCACTAGCATACACCACTCTCGCCCGGGGCAGTTTGCTCTGCAAGTCCAGGACGGCTTTGCCCATTTTTGTGGAGGTCGCATTTTTAGCCTTATGGCACTCGTCAAACACAATCTGAGGTTAAAGGTCAAGGATCAACAGCACAAAACTTTTGTTCACGCATATTAACTGGCGCCCTGACGAATGACGGTGTGCACTATGATGCTACACAGAGGTTAGCCAATCATAACAGAGATCATTTGCATATTCTTATACATAAGTCTTAAAGGTACAGAAGCAAAAACAACACGCAACCTTATAAATAAGTTCCCTTTGGTAATTTTCAATGACAACCTGAAGTCATTGCTTTCTAAAAGATTTAAGCTGCAACGCTGGAAGTAAAGGATACGACTCCATCAAAGCTGGGTTTGCACCAGTCCAGGATCTGTTTGAGTCTGGTGCGGTGCTGCCCTCCGGCCTGGCTCTCTCCAATCAGCGCTGAGTATGTGGCGAATAAAACGCCCTCTGAGGTAGCCGTATCTCCGTATTTAATCTGTGTGAAAGAGGAAAAGCGGACATAAACATTTAATAAACAACGTGACTGAACCAAAGTCTCAGTTTTGACCAACCAGAGCACAAGCAAGCAAAATAAGATGTCTACGGTAATGAAGTAAACAGCAGTTTTTTTAAATATTACTAGTTCACACAAATATAAATGTTTCAGCGGACTTGGAGATTTATTCCAGTACATTTTAAAGAGTAAATGAAAACTTGGCACATAACTTCTACTAATGTATATGGCAGAAAACAAGACATTTATAAAAGCAAGCTGCATAAGTGGATGTGTGACTGTGATGTTCTCATGGCTTACTTTAACATTTACTAGACTGTTTTTTATACAGGAAATGGTTACTGTCTAATGGATTCACAAATATTTTGGTCAGCCAAAGCCCTTTGACCTAAAATTCACTTGAAGTCCATCCAGATTTAAAGTTAACATATCAATCATTTAACACATTTGCAGGTTCAAGGCAGTGTTGTTAACTAAAACAAAACTAGAACTATTCAAAATAAGTGTAGTTGACTGAAATAATGCTGAAATAAGGAATAAATAGATGAAAAATACAGAAAACTTGAAATGTTGTCTTCGCAAATAACTGTATTAAAATAAAAGTATTAAAAGTATGAAAATGACTAAAACAGAAATAAGTTAAAGCTAAACAGAAATATTTAAATGTTTAAAAATAATATTTAAACATTTAAAAAAATAAAATAATGTTTTTTAAAAAACAAAAACACAAAATTACTAAAACCTAGT
Source organism: Labeo rohita (assembly GCF_022985175.1). Classification (NCBI taxonomy): domain Eukaryota; kingdom Metazoa; phylum Chordata; class Actinopteri; order Cypriniformes; family Cyprinidae; genus Labeo; species Labeo rohita. Next base: position 37,771,910 of record NC_066870.1, read on the forward strand.
TAAAAACTAAAAATCTAAAAGAGCATTAATAAATACTAATACTACTAATACTAAATACTAATCGTATTTAAATAACACTAAAATAACACTGGTTCAGTTTTCTGATGTCAGTTAATGATGACATAAAATGCAATATTTACTATATTTTTTTTCCACTATTCTCCTATATTTTTATCCTGTATGGTAAGGATAAATTTAGCACATACATAAATAAATAAATAAAATTTAATATTTAAAATTAATACATTTAAAATGTTAACCTATTTAATATTAATCTAATAACCTAATAATATTAACCTAATAATAACCTATTTAATATTTAAAATTAAATATATACATATATATAAAATAAAATATTTTTAGCATTTTATTTTGGCGGTTTTTATTCTAAAATTATGCAAATTTTACATTAAAATTTAATCAATCATGTGTGACCCTGGACCACAAAACCAGTCATAAGAGTCAATGCTCATTTATACTATTTGAAAATCTGGAATCTGAGGGTGCAAAAAAAAAAAAAAAAATATTGAGAAAATTGCCTTTAAAGTTGTCCAAATTAAGTTCTTGTCAATGCATATTACTAATCAAACATTTTGATATATTTACAGCAGGAAATTTACAAAATATCTTCATGGAACATGATCTTTACTTAATATCCTAATGATTTTTGGCATAAAAGAAAAATCAATAATTTTGACCCATACGATGTATTGTTGGCTATTACTACAAACATACCCATGTGACTTAAGACTGGTTTTGTGGTCCAGCGTCACATGTTTTCCAACAACTCACAAACACTTTTCAGATCCATCACGTTTGGAAAACACTAGTCTAAAGTATACAATACCGATGTAATAGCAGTAATGATTCAGTTCACAAACCTTATTTAAAGCAAACACAGGGATGTTGGGAGCTTCTATGTCTTTGAGATCTCTCTCAGCATCGTACTTCAGGTCATTTGACACACTGAACCTAAAATACCCAGAAAAATCCCTCCGTTACGCATAAATTCATCAGCATGAATCAACAGTCTCATGAGTTTGACTGAACGTGAGCACGCATGCGGGTGTTTACCATAGCGCTTTCTTCCGTCCCTTTAAGAAATTCTCCAGTATGATTCCGGCTACAGTGCGGCCCTTCCCGACGCCGGCTCCGTCTCCGATCAGAAACCCGGCTCGCTGACCGTTCTGAAGAATCACCTCGTGTTGCTGAAAAACACAAGCACGAAGATGATTTTATACACTCACTAAACTCATCTGTGAGTAGAAAGAGAAGAGCAGAGAGAGTGTAGAGCAACAGTACCTGGCAGGCATAGATGATGGCCTCCAGCTGCAGGGCGGACAGCAGGCCGGAGTTAATGGTGTTGTCTGGAATGGACAGTGTGTAGGTGATGTCAGGAGGAGGAACACTGGACAGTGTGTTGGTCTCCACCACGATGTCAGGATGAGAGATTCCTATAGTAGCTGTGCACATGTGAACAGAGCATTTATTTGCAAAGGAAGCACCACAAAGTATGAATTCAATGAGTTGAATTTATTCTGTATGAGGGTGGGCACCATGATGCTTATTCATTTTAAATATTTTAAGACTTGTGCAAATAAAATTAATACCATATGTCAGAGGTGATTTTTTTTTTTTTTTTTTTTTAACTGTGAAGTACCAAAAAAAAAAAAAAAAAAAAAAAAAAAAAATGACTAAAAGCTGTGGGCTGAAGGTAAATATTGCATCATATTCAACTACATTATTTATTGTTAAATTAAATTCATTTATATTCTCCACATTTAAATGCAAAAAAAAAAAAAGTTTAAAAATGAATTAATATATTTCACCCTATTTTTCCCTTTTTTATGGTTTATCATTGCAGACCTAATAAAAGGTAATCAACCTAATACAACCTTGAAATAAATCATGTATGTCAGATTATTCTAATTAATTAGACCTACATGATGTGTATATGTGTGTGTGTGTGTGTGTGTGTGTATATATATATATATATATATATATATATATATATACACACACATATATATATATATATATATATATATACACACACACACACACACTGCAAAAGTCTTAGGCCACTAGTATTTTCACCAGCTAAAAAATGGTTTAAAGTAAGTTATTTCTATCTTTTGCTGTAGTGTCAGTAGGAAACATAAGTTTACATTTCAATTTAATTGTAATAATCTAGTGAGATTTTTGTTTGCACAGGCAGTCTGACAACAGCCAGTGCTCTGCACAGACATGTGATCTCACCATCATCCAGTCTGTCTCTGGAATGACATGAAGGCACAGAAAAACTGAGACAGACTAAATCCAGAAGAACTGTTTCAACATCGCCAAGATGTTTCAAGTAACCGACCTGCAAAGCTACCTGAAAAACTATCCACAAGTGCACCTAGGGCAAATGCTATTTTAAATGCAAAGGATGGTCACATCAAATGCTGATTTATTTTAGTTGATAGAAGTTCATTGATAAAGAAAATCTATTTATGACATTTTTGACAGCATCCTCATTTTATGTGCCTAACTGCCTAAAAATGTTAACAGTACTGTAGCTTTGTAGGTGTAGGTCTCTTTAAGCATCTTGGAGATTTTGCCACAGTTCTTCTGGATTTAGTCTGTCTCCGTTTTTTCTGTTTCTTAAAACAGACTGGATTGAATGATGGAGAGACCAGATCTCTGTTTGCACAAGGAGTCTGACAACAGCCTGTGCTCCATACAAAAATCTCACTGGATTATTATAATTAATGGCAAAATGAATGTTTAGAAATGTAAACTGATACTTCTTACTGACACACTACAGCAACAGACTGACTTTAAACCATTTTTAGCTGATGAAAATACTAGTGGCCTAACACTTTTGCACAGTACTGTGTGTGTGTGTGTGTGTGTGTATATATATATATATATATATATATATATACACACACACACACACACACACACACACGTGCATAATGTAGGACTTTTAATTTTAAACAAGCCCAAACCACATCAGGACTCTTGTTTTGAAATGTTTGTGTTACTACTTCCAGCTGCTCCTTCAAAAAAGATTAAATACGGAATTTTAAGCATATACAACATATTACACTATAAACACTATATGTGACCCTGGACCACAAAAAGAATAATAAAAATGCTAAAAATTGTTAATGTATGAATAATTAGTATAGAACAATATTTGGTCGAGGTACAACTATTTGAAAATCTGAAATCTAAGAGTGCAAAAAAAAAAAGAAGAAAAAATCACCTGTAAAGTTGTCCAAATTAAGTTCTTAGCAATGCATATTATGAATAAATTAAGTTTTGACATATTTGCGGAAGGAAATTTACAAAATATATGTTTACTTAATATCCTAATAATTTCTGCCATACAATGTATTGTTGGCTACTGCTACAAATATACCCGTGCTACTTATGACTGCTTTTGTGGTCCAGGGTCACATATGTACCACCATAAATGCATGATATTAACTGATTACGAGCCTTTTAAGCGTTTTAAGAAGTTAAGACTTTTCCTATACCATTTAAATATTTAAAACCTTTAAAAGTTACAATATATCATTTAAAATGTTTTAAAATTTGAAAAAACAGACTCTAAGACTTTTTTAGCACCTGCAAGGATTTTAAAATCACTACATGTTATACATCATTACCGTGATGTAAAAATATATATTTGGCTCATCCTGCCCACTCATGTACTGTAGATTATTATGATACGACTTGTCTATTTACATTTGGATGGCTTGTATTCGGCGTACGTGTCAGCGTGCCCCAACTCCTCCGTCTCTTCCTCATCTGCCTCCTCCTCTTCCTCCAGTGGTGGCGGCAGAGGAGGAGCAGCAGCAGCAGGCTGTAAGAATGAAAGGGCACAAAACAAAAGATGATGAAATGTGGTGAAACTGTGCATAAAGTATTAGAAACAGGGAGAGGATCTACCTTAAATCCAGACAGATTGCTCAGGAATCCAGGAAACATGCTCAGGTTCTGCTGAAGAACATAGATACAGAGATGTTGAACACTCATATGAAATTACACAGTGTATAAATGTATAAACTTTACCGGTGAGGAGTATTAAAGGGATAGTTCACACAGAAATTAAATTTTTGTCATCACGTATGCAACCTCAAGTTGTTCCAAACCTGAGTTTTTTTCTTCGGCTGAACACAAAAGTAGATACTTTAAAGAATGTTGGTAACCAGGCAGCTGACGGTAGCCATTGACTTCCATTGTACGGAAACAAAATACTATGGAAGTCTTTTGGCAACACCTTGAGGGTGAGTAAATGATGACAGAATTTTTATTTTTGGCTGAACTATCCCTTTACAATTATCTATTCAGGTATGTGATCAGCTAAAGACAAACAAACAAGGAAAGCAACAACATTATTATAATTGTAAAAAAAATATATCTATATCTATATCTATATCTGTATATGAAGGGAAAGAAATTATATATATAAAATTTCTTTCCCTTTACACAAGAAAAAAAAAAAAAAAAAAAAAAAAAAAAATCACAGAGCTTTTATTTTGGCAGAAAACACTTTTTTCTCAGATTTATGCAGTTTATGTCATACTTTTCAGGTTGTAAATTACAGAAACCCAGATATACACTGCTGCTCAAAAGTTTGCGATCAGTCATTTTTAATGGTTTTAAAAATGTTTCTTATGCTCATTAAGGCTCTTATGTTCTTATGTTCATTTGATCAAAAATACAGAAAAAAAATGTAAAATTGTGAAATATTATTATGATGTAAAACAATGATGTTCTATTAATATACATTAAAATTTAATTTATATCTGTAATTAAATTTGCATTTTCAGCATCATTACTCCAGTGTTCAGTGTCACATGATCCTTCAAAAAAATATGCTGATTTATTAACAGTTTTTTTGGAACCTCTGATACTTTTTTTTTAGGCTTCCTTGATCAGTAAAAGGTTAAAACAACAACATTTATATAAAATAGAAAGGTTTTCTAACAATATACACTACTTTTTAAAAGTTTGGTGTCAGTAAATTGTATTCTTTCTTTTTTGGAAAAAACAAAACAAAAAACTTTTATTTACCAATGTGTTAAATTAAAAAGAGATAGCATAGATTTACACTGTTAGAAAAGATTTATATTTTGAATAAATGCTGTTCTTTTTAACTTGTTATTCAAAGAATCCTAAAAAAAAAAAAAAAAAAAAAAAAAAAGTCACAGCTTCCAAAAAAAAAATATTTGTCAGCACAACTGTTTCCAACATTGGTAATTTTAATCATAAATCAGCATATTACAATGACTTCTGAAAGATCATGTGACACTTATGACTAGAGTAACAGCTGATAAAAATTCAGCTTCGCATCACAGGAATAAATTATATTTTAAAGTATATTAAAATAAAACAACATTATTTCATATTGTGATAACATTTTGCAATATTACTGTTTTTTTCTGTATTTTTGATCAAATAAATGCAGCCTTGATGAGCATGAGAATTCTTTAAAAAACATTTCAAGTCTTACTGATCCCAAACTTTTGAGTGGTAGTGTATATATATATATAAAATCATCAATCAATAGTCATCCCTGACTATTATTAAACTTGCTCAGGGCTCAACATAAAAGAGAGAGAACTGATCATTGATCCGTTTACTTGCACACTAATACGTTGATCTAAACATAAGCTTATTAAAATAACCCATTTTATCAATTTACGTGCAAACCAATAACCTGAAGCTCCCACAAATCTCCATTTGCATGTTATTCTCTTGTAGTGATGTTAAAATGTAATCATTTGTGCATCCGACTCCAAATATTCCATTTGTTTTGTGATTTGAGATATTAAATAAATCATTAAAAACCCCAAAGCACTTCAAAGTCAGCGGGAAACTTATCTAGACAATGCTTAAGCTAACCCAATATGTTTAGAGATTAGTTTGCAAGTAGCAGCTTGCACGGAAAAATCTCTTAGTACTACAGCAAATTGACTTGACAGTAAAGAATAAGGTTTGTTGCAATGATATCTTCCCATTTTTACAGTCCAAAAGTATACAGTAAACTTTAAGTTAGGCTTAAGCTACAGAACAGCTTGAGTCAGAATCCTGCAACGATCAAATGAAAGCCCACTCCAGATACTGTAATCTCCTATTTGCAGATGTTACAGCGTCTTGCAAGTGCTCTACCGAATGGATCTTTCAATTTTACGCTATAAAAATGATCTGAGGCTGTCAAAAGACTATGAAATTGCCTTGTATTATTCTTGCATGGACTCAGTCGCATTTTCGAAGACTGAACAGCTTCCACCTCAGCTGCATGAGATAAGAACATTTTTATACTTTCTTGGGACAAGAAGGAGTTGGAGTGAACATTATGCATATATTTTCCTTTTCCATACAAAGAAATGCTGGCAATGACTGGATGCACTTCGATTCACAGTAAAGACGCTTTTCTGTCATGTATGACACTTGCGCACTTTGATAAGAACACAAAACGCAGGTGAATGCCAGTCAAAATCAGGGTAATCAATGTATCAGATTATGCTTAGGCTTTTTACGCTGATAAAGGAAAATGGTTCAATGCATGTACATGACCATAATCTTTGTTGGCTTATTAAGTATAATAGGCTCAAAAATGTGCATGCAAACATCCATGTGACCATTGAAACCATCAGACAATTAAATATCCAAGAGAAAAGCAGTGCATGAATACCGGTCTCTGACTGTGTCCAGGTATTTCCCAGTACATCTGTGGCGCGGGGACCTCGGCGGGCAACTGTGCCAGGCTATCGGTGCCAAATCCTGAAGGGTCTGGATACTCTGACAGCGAATCAGATGGTGAGGAGAACAGCGATGTGTTGGACAGCTCATCTATGTCCTGAAAACAACCACAAAAAACATGTTCGGAAGTTGACAATTTTATTTACTAAAATACACAAAGCAGTTTTATTTTAGATACAGTTATCCAGCCAAAGCGATAACTAATACTATTTAATTTTTTTTTAAAGTGTTACTTGACATAAAATAAACTTTAACTGAAATAAAATAATAAAAAAAAAAAAAAAAAAAAAACTGAAAGTGAAATAAAATAAAATCATTTTTTAAAAAAAAAAATGACAAAAACAAACAACAAAATGACCAAAATTTCAACTAAAATCTAAAAACTAATTGAAAAATAAAAAAGTCAAATATAAACACGTTTCGTAACTATAAATATTTTTTTTTTAAAATGTTACTTGACATAAAATAAACTTTAACTGAAATAAAAAACAATTCTAAAATAAAATAAAATACATAAGGCTTAAATTAAATATGAAAACATTGCTTTGTTTTTAAAAATGAAAACTACTAAAAATCACACAAAATGAAAATAACTACAATTAAAATTTTAAAAATAAAAACTAAATCGAATATTAAAAAAAAAACAAGTTTAAAAGTCCATACAACACATGAACTACATTTTTAAGTCTTCTGAAGTCATAAAATCGCTTTGCATGAGGACAGATTAACTCAATAACTTTTATTAAATTCATAAGTGTAGCTACAATTCTTCAAAAACAAAAAGACGACAGCAAGTCAAACTGGTCTGACATGAGTTAATGACATTTAATTTAATGCTATGATAATAAGAACCGGAGCTCATAAAATCATCTGATATATGACACGCAAACTGCGGTTTGTCTTTTACAGCAGCTGAGGACTCAACACATTACTTCAGACTTGGCCAATGTCCAAAAACATTCGCTGTAAATCTGTCAATAGATGGTTTTCATTCCTGGAAGCTTCAAACAGTATTTCTGATCACACTCGAGGCAATAACCTCCTGTTATTAATAAGAGAAAATAAATATTGAAAACTAGACACCTCTAAAGTGAAGCCACGTCTATGTTTAGGGGTCAAATGCACATCTTAGGCGTTAATGTAAGGTGTCATTTTTGTGCAGATTAAATTTAGCAGTGGAAGTGATGTTTATTATAAAAAAAGGATAGCTAAAATAAGCAATGGCTTCAGCAAACACCTTTTCTGGTTAATATGTAAAATCATATATAGTTTTTAGAAACTATGCATGAGGACAGAAATAAAAAAAACACTGATGATTTTGACAGTGCAAACCTCAATAATACAGTAAACTTCAAGTCAGGCTTAAGCTACAGAACAGCTGGAGTCTTTCACAAACCCAGAATCTTTCAACAATCAAACGAAAGCCCATTCCAGATACCGTAATCTCCCATTTGCAGATGTTACGGCCTTTTGAAAGTACTCTACTGGATGGATCTTCCCATTTTAAGCTATAAAAATGATCTGAGGCTGTCAAAGGACGATGAAATTGCCTTGTATTATTCTGGAAACTACTCTGTTTCCAACAGCAAGATGTCCAGTTGCGTAAGAGAGTAAAACGGGTAATTTAGCGAAGATAAAACAGGGTCAGGACTGAATGACGGGACAATAACAGTAAATTCTGTTGGACAGAAAGGAATGGGGAGCAGGGCATGAGGAGAGAGGTCAGAAATGGCCAAACACATCAGAACTCATGTCTGTAGAAGCAGATGATGAAATAAAGGAAGCAGCTCACAGCAGTTTCTATACTGATATCATCCTAAATCACGTCACAACAGCTTCAGACTTTCTACACTGGAAGGGAAGCTGCATGTCACCTCAGTGTTTACTAATAAGGGACCAATCAGCTGTGAATTTAGGCATCTTGCATTATTTTCAATGCAAATGCATCTGTATAAATTTCCCTTTGCATGGGATTTTTTCAGAAAGCAAATGCAAAAGCAAATTTATTATATTTCTAAATGTATAGAAATTTCTAAATATATCTAAATGTTCTACTAGGAATAAAATATGGGTTTATTAGATTTGCAAATAATTGCATTCTGCTGTTCACTCTTTTCTATGCAATAAAATAATCTATAAAAGAAATGGGGACTTTTATTACACGAAAACAAAAAGATTAGAAACACCACAATCTGACTTTGATACAAAAAATAAAAAGTTATTTTAATAAATAAAATTAATAAATGTATAATATCTGTAAATATTTTTCTAATTCTATTGTAAATAAATTATCAGACAGAAAAAAATAATGCTGCTGAAGTATCATCACAAATTAAATAAATAAATAAGATATAAAAATAAAAATATAATATTATTAAAAATAAATAAATAAATATTTTATAAAAAATAAAATATTTCAGGTAACCAATAAAGAGTAGTAGCACTAACCAACTAACTAAATAAGAGAAACTAAAAAAAAAAAAGAACCAATCAAGAGTATCAGCACAAAATAAATAAATAATAAATTATTTCTGGTCAACAATTAACAGTAGCATCACAAATTAAACAAACAAACAAACAAACAATTAAAAATAATAATACATTTAAAATATGTATAAACATTTTTTCTGTGTTCTATTGTAAATAAAATATCAGACAGAGAAAATAATGCTGCTGAAGTAGCATCACAAATTAAATAAATAATAAATAAACAAATAAATAAATAAGAGCGAAAAATACACTTTTTCAGATAACCAATAAAGAGCAGAAGCACTAAATAAATAAATCAGACAGAAAAATAAAAGATTTCAGGTAACCAATCAAGAGTATCAGCACAAAATAAATAAATAAACAAACAAATAAACAAAAATGATTTCAGGTTACCAATCAACAGTAGCATCAGAAATGTAAGAAAGAAAGAAAGAAAGAAAGAAAAAGAGAAAGATTGATCTCAGGTAACCAATCAACAGCAGCATCACAAATTAATTAAATAAACACATGCATACATAAAAACTAAAACTAAAAAAAAAACAAAAAAAACACGACTTCAGGTAGCCAATCAGATTCAACCAAACCTGAGGGCCATCCTATCTCAGAGTACAAAACCACAGCATCTGCATACAACAGTGCCAGAAAGACTTTCATTTGAGAAAACCATTATAGCTTAACACCGCAGGAACTGATGCAAATAAAAATTCACTTGAACACTGCACCTACTCATGAGAGTCTAACCGAAATTACTAAAATACACTAAAATACACCCTTCCAACAGGTAACATTGACCTAAACACAATCCAGTGTGTGTTTTCTCTGGGGTGTGGTGGTCTTCGCTCAGGAAATGATGCTTTTGTGTCCATATTTACAGGCAGTCGAGTCTAATTTTACCATATGTGATTTAAGAAGTGTTGACAGCAGTGTGGTTCCTGATAGTATGCAAATACAGAGTAATAGTGAGTATGAGCCTGAACAGCAATATATAAGCTCATAACTGATATTTCCATTTGCAAACATTTCGTTATGCGGCTATCTGAACAAAGACGACTAAACAATCAAAGATAAAGCTGGAAACTTTCAGCTGGCAAACCTATCTCAACTAGTTTCCATGTTCTCATGCGCAGAGAGAGCATAAACTCTTTCCTCCATATAAAATCACTTTCCACGTGTCACAGAGTGATAGTCTACATGGAGAAAACACTGCAGTAAATACTGCAAATCTTACTCTTTTTAATAGTACACAACAAGCAACACTAACCATTTCAAACAAGGGTTATTATAATTGCCTAAAACATTAATTACTGTAAATAAAATCAATGTGAACTTCAAATTGAAAAAAAAAATAAATAAAAAATAAATTTCAGCATTTCTGTGTACTAAAATAAACTGAAATTCATTTTAATTTTTTAAAAATGTCTATTTACATTTAAAATAAAAATTATACACACATTGAAAAAAAAAAAAAAAAAAAAAACTAATAAAAATGACAAAACACAAAATGACTAAAACTTAATTAAAATGAAAAAAGGAAATATAAAAATAAATGTTAAAATATTAATAAAAGCAAAACCAGCTCAGTGATACTAAAGTTTTTTTTTTTTTTTCAAATCATGATTCAAGAAAGAGATCTTGGTTGATTTCACTTTCACTTCAGTTCATTACATAAATAACATTCTGTAGTGGTGTTAAACAAAGTCTTATTAATGTGTTTGCATTAGTGCCACAGCTTCATCATCATAACTGTATGCTGCACTTATTAAAACCTGCCCTTTTATCCTGCACAGAACAACTGCAGTTGCTATAATGATGGTGTAAATGACCATTTGTGTTAATTACACCTGTATATTTAACATCACTGCTTTGTTCAGCTGTAGGATTGTGATTAATCCATTTTCCTACAGACTAAATTATTTATGAAAACTAAAAAATAGAATATTCAATGATTCCACATGATTCCAGGACACATCTATACATTTACAGGCACAAAAAAAACCAAACATTAGAAGACAGATATACTGATCCTCATGGGTTTTAGTAATATCTTCAAAAAGAAAAAAATGTGTCCACATTACATGACTGCATTTACAAAGAAATTATTCTGAACTGTACTGAGTTTTCCTTTTTTGGAAGTATTTTCAGTAATATGTACCACTGCCAATTCTCACGAATCAGGAACCAATTTTGAATTCATTTCTCAATGGTTCTGTTAAGTTCACCCTTGACCAAGAATACAGCAAAAAGAAAAAAAAAACTGGTTTTGCTTTTACCTGGGAGAAATCTCCATTCCGCACAAGGTCATGAAAGTCTATGTCAGACAGGTCCAGATTCACCGAGGACGGGTTCGGCTGGAGCTGCCTGATGAAACAGTGGAGAGAGAGATCAGGAAAAATCACACAGGGAGCAGAATGTCTCTAAAGCCTTCAAATACTGCTAGAATACAGATCAGTTCAGAATATTTTAGGGGTGTAACTGTACACGCATTTATACTGAACAAACAGTGTTGTTTAAAAAAACTGCATGCGGGACAAAGACGTTAAGATGCCCGCGTCAAAAGACATTACGTCCATAGAAAGCATTAAATGTAAGTTTACTTTTAAGTTTTTGGAGAATAAAATGTACAAATTTTGTTGAAATAATGTTACATTGTCATTCACTGTAACATATTTTTTATGTAAAAATTCAAACAACATTCTTATTCTGGCTTGTAGCAATTAAAATATATAAAAGAATAAGGGAGCATATAAAATTTTATTGTGTTTTCAATGAGTAAAAAAATTCTTACTGACAAACGGGCAAACCCTAGGATAGTGGCAAATTTTGTTTAATAAATGTGTAATAAATGTTTAATAAATTTAGTAATGTGTGTTTTAAAATTTTTGTTGTAAATATGCCTGACAAGACTGTTACACTGAATGACATTTTAGTGGGTGTCTTCTGTAAGTTAGGAAAAAATGTATGATATTTATTTTTTGCTCAGAAAAACAAAAACAAAAATGTAATTAAATTAAACAGAAAACTTTTAAATATTTTTTTTGGAAAAACAACAACTTAAAGTAGTATTACACTTATTGCTTTTATGCTTAAACGCTTTTTTGTCCATGCACAAAACAAACTATTTGAAACTAGTTTTACACATCTTAATTTTAAACAAACTGATATTGATTCTTAAATCCTAATACATTATATATTAAGCCTTCACCCAATATTTGCAATAAGCTGTGTAATAGTTCTCTTTCAAATTCTGTTGAATTTATCAGGAAATTCAAACAATAAACGTCATTTTGTGTAGACTATTATATCTAATAATCAACAGCAATTGAACTGAATCGTTTGTGCTCTGTTGTTAATTGGAACTTTTGATATAATAGTAACTTGCACGTTTTATCTCTAAGAAAATTGTGATTATAACTTAATGTATTTAAAGATAGAGCCAGAATTTGATCAGTAAACCACTGTTTTTTACAAAAGAAAAACATAAGCAATTTTATGTGTAGTTTTTCCTCCTCCTGTACTGAAAATGTACAGAACAGTGACTTCCAAACTGAGGTACTCACTGAAACAATTTCTGTGTATAGTTACACCCCTAGAATATTATGTTTTAGATCACTGATATATGCTACAGAATCACCAGCTTGGATGGATTTCATGAACCAACTCATGACAAAATACATATATGTCACATATATAATGCTTGACAATATTACAACAGAAACCACACTAAACTCATGAGAGAGATGGTTAAATTCAGAACGTAATGAAAATTCACCCAATTTCATATAATTTCTAAATATATAGTATAGATCTTATAGTGAATTTAAATGTTTTTGTAATGTTTAATCAAAATGCACAATTCACAAATGCTTTTTGCTTTTGCTTGTTGAGAGGAAAAGACACACTGTGCCCGACTCACCTCCCAGATTGCATAGGATAGTGCTGGTTGTATTGAGTTTGCTGTGGATACGTCCATGAGTTCGACTGATACAGCTGACTCTGGGGGAAACAGGAAACAAACAGCATATTTGACACAGGAAGTGGCCCTTTGGAAACACTGTTCAGCAGAGATATTACCCATCACCTCAAATATTTACTGGCAGTGCTGATGATTTAGTGACTCATCTTTACACGGTGAGACCTGACACAAACCCTGCACGCAACAGTTCACCAAATAAACCACCATAAACCAGGTGATGTGAGGCTACTGGTTCTAGAGAAATGATTACCATTGGCTACCAAAGCACTCCAGGTCCGTCCCATTTTGGACAAGGTTCAAGACCAGCTAGAGTTATAAGGATGAAGAAGACCAAACTGTTCAAAACAGCAGATTTAATCAGATTAAGGAAATTTGTCATCATGACAGTGACATTAGAAAATGCAGCATCAAATAGACTCACACAGGTTTATCTACTGAATTCACTCTGCTACCAAACAATTAAACTTAATTGTAAAATTTTATAAAACAATATATAAAAACAGAAAAGTTTATATTTAGAACCAATAAAAAATTTTTGCACTGTGACAACTTCATGACAAATTTTCCCCTTTTTTTGAGGTTGAGGGGGTTCAAGTTTGTAATTCATGTAATTCAAAAATTATGTGTAAAAAAATACTTTAATTGATTATATAATATATACTTTCATTTGTTAGCTATTGTGATTCCTGGTTGGATCTAAAAAAAACTGGGAAAAAAAAAAACAAAAGAAAAAGAAAAAAGAAATTTCACAAGAAATTAAACTTAACAATAAATTTACACAAAATATATAAAAACAGAAAGCCTATTTGTAGGATTTTTTTTTTTTAATTGTGGCATTTTAGTGATAATTAAGCATTTTTTCCCAAATTGCATTACTCTAAATACACCAAAATTGCATAATTTAAACATACCTTTTTTAAAAAAAAGTACAATTACTGAATGATTAATGAAGAAAAATATATTATTAAAATGGTAAATTATTTGTACACCACACAAATATTTTATATTTAAAAATTCAATATATTATATGTATTAAATATATATATTATATTTATAAATATATTTTTCATTCTATTTATTATATTAAAGATTTTGAACTGCTTTTAACATATGCTAATTTATGCTGATTTTAATTTTAAAAATGGTTTTACAGTATTTTTCTGTAATTCAATACAATTTACTGTACTACAGTCATTAAATTAAACAGGAATCAACTTTGACAATAATGAGAATTGCATATGGTTTCATTAATTTTACATTGGTTTACAATTAAACTTAATTGTAAAATTTTATAAAACAATCTATAAAAACAGAATTTGTTTTACACTGCGATATTTTCATAACAAATTTTCCCCATTCCTTAATTTTTTTATATATATATATATACTTTAATTTTAACCAATTTTGTACTGAACTATTGTGATTCCTGGGTGGATCTCACAAAAAAAAAATTCACAAGAAATTAAATTTAACAATAAAATTACACCAATTATATAAAAACAGAAAGGCTCTAAATACAACAAAACTGCATAATTTAAGTATTTGCAAACATCATTGTAATTAAGTCCCACAAAAAAGCAAAACACCATTATAAAACAGTCCCTAAAATAGGCCTAACTCATTTTTTAATGTAAACTAAAACTTTTTCTCATATGAACCTTGTTCTACTCACTCACAGAGGAAATGAAAAGAAATCGACCAATTTCTGGTTTGGTCTTAACAACTGAATCTCAGGTTCTCGGGTTCAGGATTCAGGTTCAAACACGTGCTGACCTTTAGCCTGAGCCTATTTATATAGGGGTAACTGTAACATTTACAGTAAACAGTGTGTCTTAAGGTAAAACGTGTGCGGTTGTCCAGACATTTTAAGGTGCAGTATGTACCTCCATGGAACTTGTGAGAGGAGGACTGGGAGCGCTGAACTTCGGGCTCCCGAGCTGAGGGCCCTCAGGGTGCAGATAGTCCTCCGTGTCCATGACAACAGACGTGGCAAGAGTGGGCATCAGGCTCCGAACAGAAACATGGTCATACGTCAAACTCCTGTCATTTTCCAGCCATCTCTAAAAGAAAAAAAAGAGATAACAGTCAGCGTGATAATCATCACAAATAATCTACTTGTTACAGTGCCCTTGTGGCATTTCTATATGAAATAAAGCTGTTATTTCACACAGAAAGCTAAATGATAGATGGATGAACAAATAGAATTCGAGGACAGGACTAATGGGTTCATATATAATATATTAAATATAGATACAGGCCTTGTCTATGTGACAGTTTGAAGGGAACTACACTTTGAGTGTGTGCCAGGTTTATTCTGATCTCTATAATACAACCTCACCCTTAATAAGAAGATATTATCAAACTAAAAACGTTTAGATATTTATCAGATTATGATAAAAGTACCTGTCTGAGCGTTTGTCAACCTGAAAAGCATTAACCAAACAGCACTGAGCCCTCAAACCCGTCACTGTGATATGATTACCAGCTCGTATTGGCTATTAAAGATTAACGCAATTGATTTATTAGCGAATTTATCAACTGTCTGCGTGTTTTTCTGACTGACTCAATGGAGCGCTATTGTTTGATTCGTGCTAACATGCTAACCTGACAGAAAACTCACTCACCGCGCGTTAATTAAACCCCCCTGTCCGCGAAACCCTTCCACGAGCACTAACGACCACTCAATCTGGGTTTTTCTTGATCGGAATAGGCAAATTGGAGGGGTTAATCCATATTTTTCTACCCCTGTACGGTTGTTTACCTACTTCCTGGTCGACGTCGCCATCTTGATCTAAAAGAAGGAGGACTCTTCCGCTGACGTCACCGCGGATGGCGCTGCGTGAATTTTGTGCATTAAGAAAGAAAATAACTCATTTGGTTTACTATTATAATTATGTTTTTATTAGTGTATTTTATGTCTGTAATGTAAATACATTTGACATTTTTTATGCATTTTATTATTAATACGGGGGTAAAATTATATTCAGTTATTCATGGATCTCTTATGAGCCTTAAATATTTGGCGCAGATATAATTCGATAAGAGATTTAATTATTAATAATATTTATATAGCATTTATATGTATATATATATATACATATATATATATATATGAAAAATTAATATTTCTATAATATTTGTATAGCATTTGTATGTATAGTATCAGTAAAATAATAATAAATTAAAATTTTAAAACACAATAGAAATAATATTATGGTACGTGATGTTTATGGAAATGTGGACTGTAAAATCATAATAATTAATAGGCAACCTTAAACAGTTTTATGTGTTTATTAATTTTTTTCATTTGTGTGTTTGTTTTTTTAAATTATTCATTTAAATTATTTTATATTAATTATTTGTTTATATTTTCTTTGTATTTTTCATTATTTTATTAATTTATCAATTATTTTTACTGTAACCACAACTGTATATATATATATATATATATATATATATATATATATGTATGTGTGTGTGTGTAATGCATGTATTAATATATATGAAAAATTAATATTTCTATAATATTTGTATAGCATTTGTATGTATAGTATCAGTAAAATAATAATAAATTAAAATTTTAAAATACAATAGAAATAATATTATGGTACGTGATGTTTATGGAAATGTGGACTGTAAAATCATAATAATTAATAGGCAACCTTAAACAGTTGTCAGGATTATGTGTTTATTTATTTTTTTATTTGTGTGTTTGTTTGTTTAAGTTATTCATGTAAATTATTTTAGATTAATTATTTATTTATAATTTCTTTGTATTATTCATTATTTTATTTTTTTTATTTATTTTATTAATTTATCAATTATTTTTACTGTAACCACAACTGTATGTATATATATATATATATATATATATATATATATATATATATGTTTGTGTGTGTGTGTAATGCATGTATTAATATATATGAAAAATTAATATAGATATATAAAATCTCTATATTACTAATATTTGTATAGCATTTGTATGTAATGTTGTTTGTTGTTGTAATATATAAAATAATAATAAATAAAATACTATAGTATACTAAAATAATAATAAATAAAAAATTTAAAATAAAAAATAATAAGGTACTTGTAAGGTAAGGTAATGTTCATTAATCATTAATATTCAATAATAGAATATTAATGAAAGCCATGAAAGCTGTCATAATATCATTAATATTCAATAATATTCAATAACAGAATATAGTTCCATCCTCTCATTTCAGTAAGGTAAATAATAAGGTACTTAATGTTTATGGAAAAGTGGACTGTAAAATCATAATAATTAATATGGAACCTTAAACAGTTGTTTATTTGTTTGTTTTAAATAATTCGTTTTATTAAGTTTTTTATTAGTTATTTATTTGTGTTTTATTTTGTTTTATTTTTGTTTATTATTATTTATTATTAATATATTATATACATATATAAACTTTCATATAGCATTTATGTGTAGTATATTTTATGACAATAATAGTAATAAAATTAAAATAATTATTAAAATAATAATATGGTACTTGCTATTTATGGACTGTAATATCACAATAATTAATATGGAACCTTAAACAGTTGTCAGGATTATGCATTTTTTAAATTTAATTAATTAATTTGTTTGTTTTTAATTCATTCATTCATTTCATTCTATTTTATTTTAGTTTACTTTTGTTTATATATTATTTTATTAATGTATTATTTTATTTTATTTTTATTTTTATTTTTATTTTTATTTCTGACAGTATGACAGCATATTTTTACTATAACCAAAAACTGTAGTAACTGATATTTTGGAGATCTTGTTAGCAGGATAAATGTTTGTGAAGTCGTAAGTGTTGGATCGTGGTTGCGGCTCCATATGGAGGTTTATTGATGGGACTCTTTCTTTAAACTAATGGGCGGTAATAGTTCAGAGTCCATGGACTTTGTAAGGTTTGCCCTGATTTCATGTTGATTCCATCATCATCAGTGCTGAGTAAACTACACGACACACAGCGACACAGAGCAACTTCACACTTCAACCTCAGGGAAATCAAGTCACAGTCTCTAGATATTTATTTTAATAGTTATTTAACAGCTATTTATTTTTTTTAATATACTGCTTGTATATTTTTTGGTGGAGTAGTTAAACGGAGCTTAGCTGATTTCCTATTTGTGGATTCCTGATTTCTCAAATGGATCTTCCTCCAGAGATTAGTGTTTTTATTCTGTCTCTGACAGCACCTTTTATTCTCTACACGATCAACCATGTGTCCTTCTTGCAAGAGTAAGTTTGCCTCTTATGTCATTGTTTTACAATAATGCAGGTTAAAAAGCATTGCATTGACATTAAACTATGCAAACTCGATTTGTTTTACAAGTTTGTTTTATGTTAGAAGTGTGACGTTTTATGAGGTTTTAATAACCTGATTTGGCCAAAAGAGGGCAATCAACCTCTACTTTATTTCATCACTTCATTCTGAGGTGATCTGATCAGTGAGCTGACATTGTTTCATACATTTCATTGGCGAATCCCATGAAAGCTGTCATAATATCATTAACATTCAATAATACAATACAGATCCACCCTCTCATGTCATAATGAAGAAAAAATATATTATTTTAATTGTAAATAATTTGTACATCATGCAATTATTTTATATTTAAACATTAAATGTATTCATAGTTATTATCTGAAATATTTTGATCTGGTTTTATGCTTATTTTAATTTAAAAATTGTATTGCAGCATTTTTACTGTAATTCAAATTTACTGTTTTGCAGTCATACTAATTAAATGGAAATCAGAAAACAAGTCCTAAAACAAGCTTCATTTTCCTTTTGTTAATTTTTTTTAAGAAATGTGATTCTGATCATCTAATTTATATACTTGGACTACAACTTTATTCTTCATTAATGAAGGAAAAAATTGATTATATATAAATATAATAAATATCATATATATATTATATTTATACATTATGTAAACATTTAGTATTTCAATATTAAATACATTAAATATATTATTTATTATATTAAATATTTTTTTGTTTATGTTTATTTTGTTTATACATGTTATTTTAACTTAAAAAATTGTATTGCAACATTTTAGTGTAATATAATAAAATCGACTGAACTACAGTCGTAATAATGTAATGTAAATCAAATTTGACAGCAATGAGAATTAAAAATTGTCCTATTTTTTTTTTCCTTTCATTTTCAAATTATAATTTTTCCACTCGTTTTGGGGGTATATATGACCTGGATATGTTTTAAGATTTAGTTTGTCATTGAACATGTATTATTTACACAGCATGCAAATATATTTAAAATATATTTTGTTAATTAAATAAATGTACATTTATTATATTAAATATTTTGTACTGCTTTTAATTTAAGAAATGTATTGCGGCCTTTTATTGTAATACAATAAAATCGACAGTATTGCAGTCATAACAATTTAATGGAAATTCAATTGTACAATAAAGAGAATGATATAGTCCTAAAACAGACTTTCTTTTCTTTATGCAAGGTATAACATATATATTTTTATTTAATTTTATTTAATTCCCCCCCAGTTGTTTTTGGGGTGAAATATGACCTGGATAAGTTTTTGTGAGATTCAGTTTGTCATTGATCATGTAAAATAAAAACAAGCCTCTGATAATATCATTTCCAAGTTAGACCTACAGCCTCATTCTTGGAAAAAGATATATTATTTAAGTTGTAAATTATTTATACAATTTTTTATATTTAAATATGAAATATATTCTACTTATTGAATATATGAACATATAGTAAATGTTGTACTATTTTTAATTTATGCTGATTTTATTTTAAAAATGTATTGCAGCTATTTTAGTGTAATACTAAAATACTAGTGTAATAATGGAAGTCAGCTTTAATAATAATGATAGATAATTGCATATGGTCTTAAAAAAGGCTTCACTTTCTTTATGCAAATTATAACTTCTTACTCACTTGTTTTCAGGGTTAAATATGACCCAGATAAGACTTCTCTGATAATTTCATTTTCATGCTTGAACTACAGACCTGCTCTGCGTTATGAATGAAATGACATGTTTTCTCTTTCAGTCCACAGGTGATGCTGGCCATAGGCATTACGGTTCTTACAACGATACTCCTCCTGGCAAACCTCAGTGTCAAAAATAAAAAATCTACCGACCCTCTCTTCTACGGTAAGACCAACACTGAAAATAAAGTCCGGATCTGAATCAAATGATTTATTTCTCTTTATTTCTCTTTCCTTTTGTTGTTCTTAAATTTGACATCATTGCACTTCACTTTATTTTTGCTGTTTTGTTTTATTCGTATATTTTTATTTGTCATCAACAGGATCAAATGTATAGCAAACTGACTTTTTTATTTGAACTCAATTCTGCTAATGATTTTTTTAGGAAAAAAGACCACAGCAGAGTTTCAGAAAAGATTTTAGTGCTCAGATTTATCTATATCTGCAATTAAAATATAGCTCAAGCCATTTAGAAGAAAACTTGGAGACAAAGTTTAAACTTAAATGGACTAACGGGACTCTCATAGCAATACATTTTCATGTTGGCCGTGTCGCTGTTATTGACATCTCTTGAGTCGGTGGACAGCCACTAAATCAGTCCGCTGCGATCAATCCACATGTGATCTCAGCTCCTCTAAAGTTTCTCCAGCCTCTATTTGTCCGGCTGCCAGTGCTAATGCATGCTCGAATCCAAAAGCAAGGCGACTTTTTCACTTGGGAATGAGGAAACTCTGGTCTGAGGACCACATGATCGAAATCCACCTTCACCTGGACAACTGTGAGCCATCATTAACTCGCTGTTTGGGAGAGAAATCAATAGCTGGCGAGGATAAGAAAGTGAAAGCCAGACAGAGACTAAGAGATGGAGGGGAGAGAGGCGCTGTTTGGGTTTGATGGGGGAGAGAGAGAAATAAGAGAGAGAGAGCGGAGTGAGAGATGTGCTGATGTTTCCAATCCGTGTGTGTTTCAGTGTTTGCCGTGTTTTCCTTCACCTCCGTTGTCAGCATCACCAACGCTCTGCAGCACGACGGATTTATCAAGGGCTTTATGGACTTTTATATAAGCAAGGTTAGATTTCACACACGCATATACACATACATTGAAGTGAATGTCTGTTCAGTTTCTGAAGTGCAAAATATTATTTTCTCAGTACACTGTAAAAAAACCCCAATTTGTTAAGTTAACTTGTTACCTGGCTGCCTTAAGATTTTAAGTTCAGTCAACTCAAAAAAGTTAAGTCAGCTTGAAATGTTAAGTTGTACTAAGTGACAACTTGGATATTTAAGTTGATGCAACTTAAAATTTAAATTTTAAGTATATTTTAAGTATCAAATATCTAAGTTGTCACTTAGTATATCTTATAATTTCATGTTGACTGAACATATTTGAGTTGACTGAACTTAAAATTTTAAATTTTAAATTTTGTTTTACAGTGTATTTTTGTCTAGTTTTCCTTTGAAAACATTTCCATTAAAAATGACACAAGATAACTCTTACTTTCTGAAAAATGTAGCAGCATTAAGTTGCTTAATACTTAAAACTAAAACAAAGCATCTGCCAGTGCACTGTAAAGAACAATTTGTTGAGCCAACTTAAAATAATTTGTTACCCGGCTGCCTTAAAATTTTAAGTTCAGTCAAATCAAAAACGTTTAGTCAACTTGAAATATTAAGTTTTACTAAGTGACAACTTAGATATTTCAGTTGATTCAACTTCAAATTTTAAGGCAGCTTGGTAACTTACCCAGCTTTTAAGTTTAACAAACAAAATTTTTTGTTAAGTCAACTCAAATATCTAAGTTGTCACTTAGTACAACTTAACATTTTATGCTGACTAAACTTATTTGAGTTGACTGAACTTAAAATTTTAGGGCAGCAGGGTAACAAATTATTTTAAGTTGATTTAACAAATTGTGTTTTTTGCTTTTTTTACAGTGTCATTTTTGCTTCCTGAAAAATGTAGCAACATTAAGTGGCTTAATGCTTAAAACAAGAACAAAACAATTTGTTGAGTCAACAAAAAAAACAATATAATTTGTTACCTGGCTGCATTAAAATTTGAAGTTCAGTCAACTCAAAAAAGTTTAGTCAACTTGAAATGTTAAGTTGTACTAAGTGACAACTTGGATATTTGAGTTGATGCAACTTAAAATTTTAAGGGAACTGGGTAACAAATCCAGATTTTTAGTTTAGTCAGCTCAAATATCTAAGTAGTCACTTAATACAACTTAACATTTCACGTTGACTAAACTTATTTGAGTTGACTGAAATTAAATTTTTTTTCTAGTTTTCAACTGAAAACAAATAAATATTCTTACTTTAAGATACAGTTACTTGAAAGGCAAAATGACACAAGAAAAAATGTAGCAACATTAAGTGGCTTAATGTTTAAAACAACAACATATAGGGTGAGAAAAATAATACTGGCTCACATTGTAGTTCGGGACCAATTCTCACTATTAACTAACTACTAATTGCCTCAAACTCCTAATTTCTTGCTTATTAATACTTAGTAAGATAGTTGTTTAGTTTATGTATGGAGTGGATTAATGATCTAAAATATGGTCATGCAGAATAATGCATTGATATGTGCTTCATAAGTACTAATAAATAGCTGATATGCTAGTAAATGCATGCTAATGAGCAACTAGTTAATAGTGAGAATAGTTGTCCTTAAAATCCTTAAAAGTGTTACCTAATATTGTCTTCCCTTTGAATTAAGGTTATTTTTCTTACACCATGTTTTGTTTTCAGAAAACAAAACTTAATATTGTAAGTCATTTTGCTTCTTATATACAAAACCAGTCTTAAGTAGCAAAGGTATATTTGTAGCAATAGCCAAAAATACATTGAATGGGTCAAAATTATGGATTTAAATTATGGCCAAAAATCATTAGGATATTAAGTAAAGATCATGTTCCATGAAGACATTTTTTAAATTTCCTACTGTAAATATATCAAACCTTCATTTTTGGTTAGTAATATGCATTGCTAACAACAACTTTAAAGGCGATTTTTTAAATTTCTTGATTTTTTACCCTCCCTCAGATTCCATACATCAATGGAAAGCTTATTTATTCAGCTTTCATATGATGCATAAATCTCACCTTCCAAAAAGAGACCCTCATGACTGGTTTTGTGGTCCGGGGTCACAAATGTACTTAAGAAAATAGGTTTTGGCCGTGTTAAATGTGAATTCAGGCAGCAAACATGAGGCAGAATTGCACTTTAAGATGGAATTAGTCACAAAAAAATGTAATAATTACTGGAAATAAAAATGCATGTGATTTAATAACATACACTGTCTCTAACATTTCCCAAAACGTTAATCTTTTAATCTTTTAATTGTAGTTTTTTTTTTTTCACAAAATAAGAATGAAAATTTAATGCATTAAATGCATTTATCATATTTTAACTTTCAGTTTTAAAGACAAAAAGCATTCAAAATATCTAAATCTGCAAAGGAGTGGATATTATGTTCAAATACTCCATTTAATGCACTTAATACTTTACAGAACAAGTTTCTTCTTCACAAAATCTAATTTTCTGTGGCTTTTTGGATGCAGTAAAATCATCAAGCTCACGTGTGCATTTTCTTGTCTCGGTCTATAATTCTGACTTTGAGGCATAAAATAATGTCATACATGTGAAAATGGGCTGAGAACTGAACAGAAAGTTGTAATCTGGCTCAGATTCAGACATGAATCATGTGTTTGTGGTGTTTTTCTGATGATTAAGGGAGAATACGAGCAAAAAATGCTACAAAATGCATCATATTTTGTGAGAAAGCGTGGCATGCTGGAGCAAAACAGACACTTTTTTTGGAATCAACACAGCAATATTAAACAAATATTGGATTTCATTCAGCAAAAATGATGCAGGAGCTGAGTTATAATGATGATTACTTATGTTTTGTCCGAATAATGAATTTCCTTCGTTCTGCAGCCAATTCAAAGTCACACTCGTGAACTAAAACAGGAATAATTCTCTCAGTTCTTTTGGAGGACACACACTTACACACACACACACACACACACACACACACACTGAAGTGATCCTCTCACATGATGTGTTAAAGGGGGAGCCGTACCTGAGCACGGCCCATGGGTTAATGATGAGCTACTGGGACGGAGTCGTTCACTACGGTCTGCTCCTCTTCATGGTCCACCGCATCACTGCAGGGTGAGCTGTTGCGCAATAATACAGCAACAGTGTATATGTATACATTTCAATTAAAAACAAGATTAAAAGTTGGTTTCTCTTCATACAGGAAGCCGTTTCGCAGTTTGGCTCTGGTGTGGGCCGGATCCATGATCGCCAGTGAGATCGTCTTAGTCACAGGCATTGTAGTAGGTAAGAAACTCATCTTCTCCGAACTAAAATCACAAGCCAAATTTACATATTGTTAAAAAGTTTCAGTACTGCTAAAAGTGTATGTTTGTTGTTAAAACACTCAAATGTCATATGTGTGAATAATTTGATGTGTCTGTAATCTGTGACATCAAATTCTGTGTTTCAGGTAAATATGGAAAAAACTTCCTCCCTGCTTTCTGGAGAAACGGCCCTTCTCTGGTTTTAGCCATATGGGCGGCGGCAAAGCTTTTCAATAGGCCGAGAGAGCTGTCAATCATTTCTGCTGACAAGGTGAAATTTCAAAACACCAGACTTTCATTTTAAATGACGTGTTTTGGCTTGTAAACATTTATGCTAGTTGAGTTGACAGATGGGTTTGATGTGGTTTGTAGGTGGAGGTCGAGCAGAAGAAATCTCTGCTGTATCGTCCCACAGACCTGCTGCTCGCGCTGGGCCTCATAGGAAGCATCATCTTCACTGCATTCAGAGGTTTTGTAAGTACCTTCTCATCCATCCATGTGTCTGTGTATCCAGTCATTTATTCTATCACTCACTCACTCTCTCTTTTTTCTTCAACAGGTTGTTCTTGAATGTTCTCTGGATTTTTGTTTCACCTACATCTTCCAGTACGAGCCGTACATGAAAGACAGCGTTGGCTTTCCAAAAGTCACGGTGAGTCAGACGCACACTTGATGCACACATTTAACATGCTGCTTTTATGCTTCGAGATGCACGAGTGCTATATACAATTGACAGCCAGTGCTGTATAGAGATATCACTGTGATGGAAACATGATGGACTGATGGATGTCGTTTCTTGTAGATGCTGGTGTTGCTCTTCTATGTTTTGCCGCTCCTGGCGGCGTGTGTTTATGGGCTTTACGATCCTGGATGCACATGGATGTTGGACTGGACGCTGGTCCTCGCAGGAGCTGTAGCTCAGGTACTTACACAGCAACCAGTGCTGTTTATTAAAAGATATTTTAAAAATGTGCTCTTTTAAAGTCTGCAATTATTTATTAATATATTTTATGAATATAAAATAATAAATTATTAGTTTTTTTTAGTTTTATACTATGCAAAAAAGACAGTTTTAACACAAGTATATTAATATAATGTAAACGTAAAGAATTTGAAGTGCTAAAATGATTACAATGACTATGATAAATTAAAGGTAAATAGAAATATTAAAAAATAATAATAAAATCCTAAAATCACAAAACAAAATTTTAAATAGAAATAGAAATATTAAAAGAATAATAAAATCACAAAACAAAATTGCTTTAAAAAAATCTGAACTTCAATTAGAAATAGAAATATATATATATAAAAAAACACACAAAACAAAATTGCTTTAAAAAAATCAAAATTTCAAATAGAAGTATTTTAAAAAAATCACAAAACACAATAAAATTGCTTTAAAAAATCTCAAAAATTAAAGAAATGTAAAACGTATTTTACACAATCTTTTTATATTATGACAGAATATTACACAATGTTTAAAAAATATAAAATAAAAGTAAATTAAAAATATTAACAAATACTAATATATAAATAACACTAAAATAATAATGAGAGGATCTTTACGTGAGAATTTAGTTTTGAACTATTCAAAACTTTTATTTACAATTATTTAATTATATAATTATGTATAATTAGACAAATAATCATTGTAGTTTTGATATTCTTTTTTGTATTGGTTGTATTGGCCAGTATTATCAGAAAATACATTAAATGTTGAAGTGCTAAAATAACCAAAACTGAAATAAAAATAAATGAAAGCTTAATAGAAATATTTTTTAAAAATAATAAAACAAAAATGTAAAAAATGTTAAACTTATTTTACACAATATTTATATATTATGATAGAATATTACACAATAATTAAAAATATAAAATAAATGTTAATTTAAAATATTAATAAATACTATAATAATATATAAATAATACTAAAATAACAATGAGAGGATTTAGTTTTGAACTATTCAAAACTTTTATTTACAATTATTTAATTATATAATTACGTATAATTAGACAAATAATCATTGTAGTTTTGATATTCTTTTTTGTATTACAAATTTTAGCTTGAAAATGCATTGAATGGAGAAATTAAGATTAATATTTTTATAGATACAATGATCAATAACAATTTTTCATAGCTGATAACTGGTATGACAGTCTAATATAAATGTACACTGTTCTGTTTCAGTAAAACTTTTCGCAATTAATCTGTGATCTAGAATTTAGAATCAAAACATAATATTACTATATAACACTTTTCAAACTGGTATTGTAATCTGTTTTTTGCCGTCTTATTGGGACAAACATGATCTGTTTACTATTCAGATCCGTGCCAATCACCAAAAAAGCCCTCATTTTAGCCAATATGATGACTGATATCTCATCCGTCTCTGTATGTGATGTTTGCACAGATACAATGGACTTACCTGGGCGCGTCTGTTCACTCCCGCACACCGTTCACCTACCGCATCCCTAAAGACGAATGGAAGCAGATCGTCACGCTGAACCTGCTGTACATGGCCGTGCCCGTCCTCCTCGCCGTCCGCTGCTACATGGACCAGGCCTTCTTCATGAAGAACGTTCCTCAGGAACAGACCAGCAACGGCAAGAAGAAGAATTAAATGAATTAATATTCACATGCAAAAACAGGACAGTGCAGCGTTTCAGAAGAGAGACTCTGCTGAAGCTGCCATAAATTATTTGTAAAAGCATCAATACATCAGTGAAATTTCCAAATGAGCCTATCGCTCTGATCCCAGCTAACAAAAATATGTTCTAAGATGTTTTACTAACATTCCAATTAAGTTCAAAGTTCAAACCGTCCAGTTAAAATGTTACATTAACGGAACATTGTATCATTTTGCAACATTAATGTTACTTTTGAATGTTCTATCAACATTCTGAAATAAATTGTAACATTTGAAAAACATCAGACAAACTACGAAGTTCTGTTAACAATATATAAATAACGTTTTCGTGCAATCATTTTGATAACATTGTTAACGGCTATTCTACTAATATTACTAGAAGACAATTTGTTCATAACATTGAGAAAACCTTGTCAGAACGTTCTGAGAACATTCCCTGTTAGCTGGGATATTATAAGCAGATACAAGTATTTGGGTTTAGTTGGGTAAATGCATTTTCTATGCTAGGTTATAAAGGTTTTCTTGCGTTTTTCATTGTCAGTATCAGTTTGATTAGAGTGATATTAGACAGATGCCTGATTTTATTTATTTTGTTATAAGCATGCACTGTATGAACACAAATAAGGCCAAAACTGTGTGGATTTGAAATATTATTACTGACCATAACAAAACAATTGTCAGTTATCGTTTTATCATCCATGTTTTGTTTTTACGTGTCGTTTTGCAGCTTTGTTCAAGTGTGAAGTGTGTAAAACAGTTTAAACTACTGATCTCTTCCAGTTTTATCTCTGGTCAGTTGGTGAAATCTCAATAAATATGGACTCTGGACTAGTTTACATCACTCTCAGAGACGTTTGAAGGCCGTCGACGCTCAGGGTGTGTCGTGATCATGACTGTCTGTGTGTGTTTAGTAGTTTCTTGCTGCAAGGAATGTATTTCATTCACTAGAACTATTTTTAATTAGTTTACAATAATACCTGATTGGGTGAATATCATAAAAAAAACACAGATACGGGATTGAAATAGTCATAAAAACCTTTTTTTATATGATACAATGTTCTGTTGTCAAATGCTAATGTTATCACCCAAATGTTTTTCTTGATGTCTTTCGTATCTATTGTTATAAATCTGTTGTATAGTTTTTCCCACAACATTTTTTTTGTGGTATACGTGTGCTCTTGTCTGTCATGAACCCTCATATCTCTTGTGAAATTCGCTGTTTATTATTCTTCGCGTTGGGCTCCAAAGGGGACGCCGGGGCACGGGTTCAGCAGGGAGCGATATTTATAGCATTGCAACACAGTGAAACTAGACAAACGATTCATCTAAAGATATCTAGATGTGAGGAAATCACATTTCTTCCTCGTCCGATCAAATCTCTGACCTTTGCTCTGTAGCTGATGACATCATCAGAATGATTGCAGTGTTGCTGGCCCACTGATCTTTCACACAGACGAGTGAAGCCTGTCAGCGTGTTGATTGACCCGATTACATCAGTTGTAACACTTTATCTGCAATGTTCCTGACGATAAGAATATAATTAAATTAAATGCTTTCAACATTAAAAATCATGATGTCATGCTGCATTATTTAAAATATTTGCTCTAACAACGATTTGATTCATTCCAGTTGCAATTCTAAAAAATGATTCCCTGCTAATGTTTTGCACATTCTCATTAGGTTATGAAAAATGCTATTTCTGAATGTTCTCTGAATGTTCAAAACGTCCAGTTTTTAAATGTTTAACAAGGTTTTTTTAAAGTTTTTTTTTTTTTTTTAAATGTTTAAAAATGATTTAAAAAAAAAGGTTTACACTTTTGTGAACATTAGCAACAACATTAGGCCAACATTCCATTTTATAATTTTGAAAACATTATGAGAATGTTACTTTTGAATGTTCTCTGAACCACGTAAGACTAATAAATAGTATCATTTAAATACATTTTATAAAGATTATTTAGAAAATAATAAATTATAATAAGATTAAATATTTCACACAACAGTAAATAATTCTAATATTAAATGTTAAGTATTTTTAAAAGTAATAAAAAACAAAAGTAAATATTTTAAACAATAATAATTCATACTAATATTAAATAATTATATTTATACATAATAAGCATATACATTT
Source organism: Labeo rohita (assembly GCF_022985175.1). Taxonomy (NCBI): domain Eukaryota; kingdom Metazoa; phylum Chordata; class Actinopteri; order Cypriniformes; family Cyprinidae; genus Labeo; species Labeo rohita. The sequence continues at coordinate 37,801,297 of NC_066870.1, forward strand.
TTAAATATAATATTAAATATAATATTTAAAAACAACATACAGATATGAAATATTTTACACAGTAATAATACTAATATTAAATAATATTTATAAAATAATATTAATAATAATATGTTATAAAATGAATAAATATTAAATAAGATTTATAAAACACTACAGAATTTTAATATTACATAATATTAAATAACATTTCATAAAATATTTAAGAAAAATGCTACAGTATATAAATAATGCCCACCCCCCCCCTAATTTTTTTAGAACATTTTTAAAGTCTTAAACTTTGAATGGACATTCTGGAACAACACTTATTAATAATGCTGAAATTGTACGCTAAAAAATTGTACTGACTACAAATTATTCAATGAAAATTGTAGTTAGTAACACAATCTGGATTACACATATGAAGTGATGTAGTCTGACTACTTTTTGATTACTTTTAGATTACTCTTGACATAACTTGTTAATAACATAGACTTGAATAGGATTTTAGTGCCATATTAATTAAAAAAACAAAACAAAACAAACAAAAAAAAAACAAAGGGAAAGAAAATATATTCCATTCTTTGTTATCAACATCAAAAATCACATTACGCAGATGTTTAATTTTATTATCTTTAGCCATTTCTTTGTGATTATATAAGCAATTTCTGAGTGAATATAAATTCTGAATGTTTATTGTTCAGTTAACGTCCAGTTAAAACATTACATTAATGGAACATTGTGTCATTTTGAAACATTAAGGAAATGTTAGTTTTGAATGTTCTATCAACATTCCGAAACAAATTGTAACATTTGAAAAACATCACACAAACTACAAAGTTCTGTTAACAATGTATTAAATGGATTCATTCAATGGATTAAATTCTGAACGTTTATTGTCAGAAAATTATATTTTATTAATTCTTAATTCTTAAACGCAAAAGTCAGCCTATGAGCAATACTTAATAAAAAAAAAATAACAACATGCAGCAAACCATAACTGTCTGTACCACAAACCATTAAGATAACACATTAAAATAATATGGTAAAACACACCAATTTGCAATATCAAGCCGCAAAACTAGCTGTTTTGTACAGCTAACGGAAGCCAGACCTATAAAATGTACAAATGTGCAAATATATATATATATTTTTTTAAATATACGCTCTTACTGCAAAAATAAGGTGGATAATACCTCAAGTAAGTTGATTCGAGATGTTTTGGCAGTTGTTCCTCACGTTAATAAACTCTAAATGAATTCTGAATCAACTCAAAAGAGTCTTTAACGCTGTTTTGAGGGTGTTGATTCACACTGGGAGCGTTTGAACGCATCTCAAACACATGTCTCTCAGATCACCTCATTAGGATTTCAAAAGCTGAATGATGCCGGCTAGTTTTTCGGGGATTACAAAGAGCATTTTTAACTATTGCGTTTGCAAAACGGAATGCTTTGATGTGGGCGGTAACCGCGGCAACGCAAGCTACTAACAGATTGGCTGACAGCTATTGATGCTCATTAGTTTAAAGCTGAATCTGCTGTTAATGGCTGATCGTTATCGGTCTTTGAAAACACATAAAGGGCTCAAATCAACCGAGTAAGTTCACCATTTACACCTCTGTGAAAGAAGATGTTAATTCAGATACAGATTACCTCGAGGACAGAAAATGCAATGCTTCAAAATCACAATTTACCATTATTTAGCAAATCAAACAGGGCTTTATGAGGAATTTCTTCTTTTTCATAACAGAGATACACTTTGTTTCTTACAAAAACGCAGTCTTTGTCTTCTCAAGATGTTAACTGATAGACTGGAGTGGTGTGGATTACTTGTGATGTTTTTATCAGCTGTTTGGACTCTCATTCTGACAGCACCCATTCACATCCATTGGTGAGCAAGTGATGCAATGCTACATTTCTCCAAACCTGATGAAGAAACAAACTCATCTGCATCTTAGTCTGAGATTGAGGACATTTTCAGCCAATTTTCATTTTTAGGTAAACTATTCCTTTAAAGTATGCATGCAAAACATATTTTTCTTGCCTAAATCAGCAGATGAATGTGTGTTTGTGTGACTGCTGATGTCTAAAATGGCATAACAAATATAAGTGAGCGTCCTTCCAAAGGGACTACATTGTAAAAAACTATTTGTTGAGTCAACTTAAAATAATTTGTTACCCGGTTACCTTAAAATGTTAAGTTCAGTCAACTCAAAAAAAGTTTATTCAACTTGAAATGCTAAGTTGTACTAAGTGACAACTTAGATATTTGAGTTGATTCAACATCATTTTTTTTTTTGTTTTTTTTACAGTGTAGTCTTAAAGGAGAAGTCCACTTCCAGAACAACAATTCACAAATAATTTACTCACCCCCTTGTCATCCAAGATGTTCATGTCTTTCTGTCTTCAGTCGTGAAGAAATTCTGGTTTTTGAGGAAAACATTTTGGGATTTTTCTCCATATAATGGACTTCATTGGTGCCCTGATTTGAACTTCCAAAATGTAGTTTAAATGCAGCTTTAAAGGCTCTAAACAATCCCAGCTGAGAAAGAAGGGTCTTACCTAGCAAAACTATTGGTCATTTTTTCAGAAAATAAAAGTTTGTATACTTTTTAAGCACAAAAGCTGGTGTAGCACAGACTCTGGGATGCACGTCCAAGATGTTACGTACTACTGAATCACGTCGAAAGGTCACGCGGAACGTAGGCAGAACTACAGACCCAGTGTTTACAAAGCGAACGCCCAAAGACTAAGAAAGTGCAAGTAAGTCAAACGCTGTTTACAAACAAAAAGGTACAACAATGTCAGACGATTCTGAAGTTGTATGAGAAAATAAGATGGAGTTTTTCACCGTACTCTACCTTTTTTAGCCGGAGTACACAGACCATGAACTTAGACGTGATTCATAGTAGTGATGGGAAGTTCGGATCATTTTACCGACTCAGACCTTTGAGTCTCGTTCAGCAAAATGAATAAATCTTTTTTTCGAGTCATTTCGTTCATTTTAGCAAAATATAATTAAAATGTTACGTGTTACTTCCCTAACACATCTACTGCTTACACAAACGTTGATCACACTACAAACAAGACAAAACTATAATGCTATAAGAAACAGAAAAGATTCATTCATTGTTTACCTGGGTCTTTAGTCTATGATTAGCTCACCTCACCTCACATCTGACAAGTTTTCGGGTTTGCGTCGTTTGTTTATCACGTGACAGACCCATAAGATGAACGAACCACTCGAAACAGGTGAACTAATTCCAGTACAGAACCTAATAGGATGTTGCGCGTGTGCGACTGAATGAATCACTCCCCGAGACGACTCGTTCTTTCTGAGTCACATTAAAGATTTGTTCAAAATGAACGAATCATTCAAGAACGACCCATTGCTAACTCATAGCATCGTGGATGCGCATCCCAGAGCCTGTGCTACACGAGCTTTTGTGCTTAAAGTATACAAATTTTTATTTTTTAAAAAAATGAGTAATCGTTTCGCTAGATAAGACCCTTCTTCCTCGGCTGGGATCATTTAGAGCCTTTGAAGCTGCATTTAAACTACATTTTGGAAGTTCAAAATCGGGGCACCAATGAAGTCCATTATATGGAGAAAAATCCTGAAATGTTTTCCTCAAAAAACATAATTTCTTTACGACTGAAGACAGAAAGACATGAACATCTTGAATGACAAGGGGATGAAAACAGCACAGAATACCAAAATTAACCATGTATAAAAAACTGCGGTCATGCACCGACTCCGGCCTTTCAGACTACATCAATAAAGTTATGCATACTTCACAATCACAAAATATATCATAACATTAGCATATTTAGAATTGATGCACCTAAAATGCATAATGGAAACACTCCATTAAATGGATCTGTACAATTTCATTCTGAAGTTTTACTCATAAAATGAAAACAGAAATGCACCAGGAAGCAGGACATTCAAAAAAAAAAACATCTGAGATGACAGCAGTTTTGATCCAATCAGTTTTATTGTAGGTTTGTTTCAAGTTTAATAAAGAACAAAAACACATCAACAAACGAGAAGTGAAGCCATAAAAACATCAACGTTTGATCTCAGAAAGCGATTCTCTCATCGAACGGCCGTTTTAATAAGGACTTAATAAAGAGATCCAAACATTCGCTCATGTTAGTGTGTGAAACACACATCTCTATATCACTTCTGCTAGTTATTGTACAAAAACAATACTGATAGGGTGATTAAATGTGATCAGATACTAGAATAAAAAAGGACACTCGTCAATGTTGTCATTGAATGCAAATAAACAATGATCGTTAGAAGGAATCAATGAGTGAAGACTATTTATTTACAGAAGAAAGTAGATCTATAAGCTCAGAGCAAACAAAAGAGTGAGCTGTTATGGATTATTCGTCATCGTGTTCACTAAAGAATACATGTTATAAATAAACACACAGATCATACTGAGAGGAAAAGAAAACAGATACGATCCACATCTACTCCAAAACCTAGTGCTCCCTACATAGGCAGCATCCTAACTGAGACTGAACCTCACGAGTGAGAGATTCGGAAGCACATTTGTGTGTCGATCGTCATTTGATTTCAAGAATTTAATGTTAAAAACCTATTTTAACAACAACAAATGACTCGACATGCACATATAATGAATAAAATAATGCATTCATAAAAATCAATTTTTGCACTAATAAATGAAATGTATTTTTAACTTGATCCCACATGCCGCATTAGATTTAACTGAGCTTGATGCAATGCATTCCCAAATCGATTTCTTTATCAAAGTGATATTAGAAAACCTTAAGGAAGTTGCATCTTTAAGTTGTCTAGTTAGGAAAATCACTAGGTTTAGGAACAGATCCTGAATTGGAAAAAATGACGTTCTTACTCAGTATTTTTATCTTGTTTTCTAATACAAACATCTAAACATTTTTCATAAATCAAGACTCAATTACTTCAGCAAAATTACTTAAAATATGAAATAAAATTATTAAGTAAATATTATTAAAATTAAGTGAATTTATGCTTAAAACAAGTAAAAAAAAAATTTCAGTATGGTAAGAAAGTTATTATAAAAATGTAATATAATAAATAAAAATTAATTATAATTTATTAATACAATTCAAAGAGAAAATAAGTTTATTTTAAAGTATATTTGTTGTCCTGAATTTAATTTGCGTTGAATTTATGCATTTCAACTGATTTTTTTATTTTTATTTTTGGATAGGATAGATTTAGTTTTTAATCCTCTATCAGTGAATAAATTTAATGCTGTTTTTTTTTATTTGAGAGGAAATTTACTTGAGATGAAAAATTATTTGAATTTCTCAGAAAACAAGACTTATTATACTTTATTAAAATTAAGTGAGTTTATGCTTCAAACAAGAAAAATATCTGCTAATTGGAGAAGAAAAATTAAACTTAAGTTTATTTTTCTGACCCCAATGGCAGATATTTCTTGTTTTAAACAAACACTTAATTTTTGTTAATTATTTTTTGCTTCTTAAGTAAATGCATCTTTATTTAGGAATGTTTAGATACTGGAAACCAAGACAAAAATACTGAGTATGAAACATTTTTTTCTGTGTTTGGGTGTGAATTAATTAATGAGTTTCATCTGTTGTGTAAAAAACACTTAAAACTGCACAAACAAAAACATACACACAGAAACGCATGCAGTTATCTCAAATAACACACACACAAACTTGCATTCTCCTGCATACACACATACAGGAAGGACACGAGACACATGTCGACATGTTACCAAGCAACAGGCGTGTGAAATGAATCCGTCGGAAACTCCTACAACGTGTCACACTCACGCACGCTTCAGCAGGTGACAATAAACTCTCATACTCAGAGCATCTGGAAAAGATACAAGACCCTGCGGCCTCAAACGTACCTGATGATGTGAACACTCACACATCTGAAAATGTGTCAGAATGCAATTAATAAAGTTTGTTCATGCATAAACTTTCTTCTAGGCTTCGTTTTCTCTTTCAGGTCGAAGTATCGATCTTTCAGAGAAAGTGAAACTGTTGGCCTGTTTATGTGAAGTGAGCTGAACACTGATCCATCAGGTTTAATAATACTGAGATCTGAAGGAAACTCTATCGCCCTCTTGAGGACTCAGCGTGTTTGTTTCTGTTCAAAGAGTCAAATCATTCTGATTCAGATTCAAGTAAACACAAATGATTCATTTGGAATCTGAATGCAGAGATGATAGTTTGATGCTCAGATCAACACATGATGATCATTTCTCTTCCAGATGCTTCATAAATCAAATGATTTAATCACAAACTCACTTTCAGTTCAGTTTTGCTCATATTTCACCCCACATCCAAAAGAAAGAAGAAATTACATTTTGCAGAAGGCAGACATATTATAGGTGAACTAAAACTTAGTAAAATTAAAAACATTTTCATCGCTTGAAATAAATGTGAAGTGAAATAAAATTAAAGAGCAAATTTTTATTTTCAGCTAGTTGCCAAAGCAACATTTGTCATTTTAATTTAGCTTAACTTGGTGCGCTAAAACAACATAGAAAAAAAAAGAAAGAAACTATATATATATATATATATATATATTTATCATCCAAAGAAAAGTTTGGGTTTACATAACATGTCCGTGTACTGTGTATATTTATATGCATTTATAAATAAGAAAAAATGTAATATATATTTATACTTATATATAATATAAATCATATATAAATATGAATATATAAATATATGTAAAGTTTTCTTAAATATATAAATGTACGTTTGTGTGCTTATATATATTGCACTAATATACATACATACATATATATATATATATATATATATATATACTAATATCTGCAAATATATAAACTGATTGAAAATATTAATAAAACACTGGTATAAAGAATTTTTTGACATTATTTTTATGACAATTATAATATAATAATAATAATAATAATATTAATAATAATAATTGTAAAGTCAATTTTAAAGTATCATATTAAGCAATTATATTTATAATTATTTATGTTAAATTGAGCAATTTAATTAAAAATTTTTTTTTAGGCAGGATGATTTAACCCTTTATCACAGTGATGAGAACAGGATGTTATTAATGTTTGGATGTTTAATTTAAGGGAAATGGATTTAAAAATAGGTTTCATTTCCTTTATGCAAAATATAATTACTTAAGTTTTTCTTTTAATTTTGTTGTGAAACATGAGCTGGACGATGCTTTTCTTTATGATATTCACTCATTTATGAACAATTTATGAGGAGGATTCACATTTCACAAGTGTTTCAGTATAAACCAAATGATCAGCAAATGAAGTCAAAGTCTCAAGATGTGCAATGTAGGAATTATTGTGCCATTTAAAGGCCTGAAGAGCGTCTCATTTTACGAATATGAATCATTTGGGGCAGTTTGGACATTCAGTATTTCATTAAAGCATTACATCCAAAAATATCTAAAGCTTAACAAATATGAGCATGAGCTACCAGAACCTTCACCTGCTGCGTGAACAAATTAATACAACTATCCTATAAAGATGAGGAGCGTTTGTGTCGCCCGTATCGCTGCAGACTGACACGTCGCCGCTCGTCTGTGTGAATTAACCAATGAATCTAATGAAGATGTGAACGGAGGGTTAATGAAACCTAAATAACAGCAGTAAAAAAGAACGATTATTTCTGTCCTTTCCATCTGTTGCGTTTCCTCTAACGTGAAAACTCAGGAACAGAGGTCACAGGGTCAGAGGTCACAACCCCTGCTTTGAACTCCGCCCCCGTGGCTTAATCCCGCCCCCTGTGCCCAGATCCGTGTCTCCGGTGTCGTCGATGCTCGCGCCGAGATCTGTGGTGTTGCCGACGGTAACGGTGAGATCGCCGTGCTGGAGGGAAACGAAATGGTCACGTGACTACATCTGATTTGCATATACATTTAACATTTGGCAGACGCTTTTATCCGTTGCACTGAAGGTTTACATTAGATTGGTTGATGCAGTCACTGGGAATCGAACCTTGGTGTTGCAAGCATCATGTTCCACTGTCTAAGTTAGATGCAAGTACCAACTAACTAAAATGCCATAATATTATCATAGAAAACATGTTAAAATGTCATTTCATTAGATGCAAAATATTGCATTCCACAATGCACATTGTTTCAAAGAAGAAATATCTTAACATCTTAATATATTTTAGCAGATTTGATCTGGGCAATAATATAATTTACATTTTGCAACAATACAAGCAATCAAACTATTAAAATTTGACATATTGTATATATAGTGCAAGTATACTGTATCTACACTGCTAAATTACTTTCTTAGCATATTATTTTCTAGTAATTGTTTAAAATTTTAATTGTATTTAAGTAATTCAAGTTAAAATTAAGTTGTATTGTAGTTTCACAATGCAAAAAAATAAATAAAAAAATAAATAAAAGATTTTCTCAGTGTTTTTGTTATTCTTAAATTAAGATGCAGTTATTTGAAAAGCAAAATTACTTAAGATATGAAGTCTTGTCTTCCAAAAAATAAAAAAAAATATCAGCCGATGAGGTCAGAAAAATAATAATTTTCTTTTTGAATAAAGTTTATTTTTCTGACCACACTGGCAGATATTTTTGTTTTGATTTAAGCATAAACATACTTCATTTTGATACATTTTTCAGAGAACAAGACTCAATAGCTTAAGTACTTTTGCTTCCTGAATAAATGTGTCTTGATTTATGATTTATGTTTAAATATTTGTACTAGTAAACAAGACAAAAATACTGACGAAAAAACAAAACAAAAAGTTGGGCTATATATAGTCACATTTTGTGACAAAAGAAAAAATACATAATAAATGTATTAAACAAAACTAGTCTTAAGTAGCACGGGTATATTTGTAGCAATAGCCCAAAATACATTGTATGGGTCAAAATGATCAATTTTTCTTTTATGCCAAAAATCATTAGGATATTAAGTAAAGATCATGTTCCATGAAGATATTTAATAAATATATCAAAACTTAAATTTTGATTAGTAATATGCATTGCTAAGAACTTCATTTGGACAACTTTAAAGGTAATTTTCTCAATATTTTGATTTTTTGGCACCCTCAGATTCCAGATATTTAAATATGTTGTATTTCGGCCAAATATTGCCTTAACAAACTATACGTTGATGGGAAGCTTATTTATTCCGCTTGATGTGATGCTGTGTAAATCTCATTTTCAAAAAACTGACCCTTATGACTGGTTTTATGGTCCAGGGTCACATATTATATATGTTGTATGTACACAGAAAAGTAGGTTGTATTATATACATCTTTTAATACGTAGTCTGTATAGAGCGATTTACATTTTTTCGATGATATGATAATACAGCAGGTGCTACCTTAGTATTTTTAAAGCTCACACTCATCAAAAACTATATAGTAAGTGTTTTGAGACTCACATTTATTGCAGATGATCTTGGGTCTTTCCCAGGTCCCGTTGGGTCGGCAGCGGACAGTCGGTATGTGTCTCTGAAAGAAGCCGTCGGCGCACTGGTACCGAACCACAGCGTGGATGTCGTAGTGTGACCGTCTGCGGCCCACTAGATAGGCGTTATCTACCGCCGGTGGAGTGCCACACATCACTGCAGACACACAGACATATCACTGATCATACTGAACTGATCCTTAACATGCAAAAAATGTACAACTTAAAATAATAATAATAATAATATTTTTTCATAATTAAAAAAAAAAAAAATCATCATAATATCAGCAAATTTGCATGCCCCCATACAGCGTCACATTTTATTAAGTGAAACAGCAATTTTGGTTAATTCTGCTTATTGATATAAACATTTTAGTGCTGTCAAATTGATTAATCGCAATTAATCAGATCCAAAATAAAAGTTAATATGCGTGCGTATATTTATATGCATGTATAAATACACAAACGTACATGTATATATTTAATAAACATTTATATATGTATTCATATTTATGATTTATATTATATATCAATATAGATATGTTTGACATTTATTTCTTAAATATATACATATTATATATACATACAGCACACGCACGTGTGTTATTTATGCACAAACTCTTATTTTGGATGCGATTAATCAAGTTGACAGCACTAAAGAATTTTAAAGAAAAATTAATACAATTTAATTTAAAAATATTAATTAATAAATATAACTGTGTATATTTAAATATAAATTAATAATTATAATTCAGTTTATATTTAAATATATATAAAAAAAATTTTACGAAAATAATTTAAAATATTTTTTTTAAATATAAATTCAATATTTATTTTTAAATTTATTTATTAATATAATTTGATTTATATTGTATATTATATAAAGTTGCAAGGTTAAAATAATGTGCTTTAGGTTTACTGATAAATATTGGCACTTTGCAAAACATTAAGCACAATGTCATAGAGACTGAAACCAGAAATGGGAGTTTGCTGGGAGTTTGTCCAAATTGCTGTCTATCATGCAAATAAAAACAGCAGTTAAGAGTGTAATTAAAACAAACGGGTCAAAAAAACTAACATCCACAGTTCTCATGCATTTCATATTTTAGTCTTTGACAAGCTACTCTTTGCTGTTCTTCAAAGTGTTGATTTTTGGAAAAATGCACTGAAACCATGTAACGAAAATCAAAGCAACCAAAATGTATACAGCTTTTCCAAATGGATCCAAACTTTTGCATGCACATTCATGAACCTCAATGAGAAATAAAAATCATAAAAAATAGAAATAGCTTAACCCATGTTTCAAGAGGTTTGGAAATTGAATAAGGGTCAAAACACACTAATCACTACTAAAGCTTTATTTTTTTTTTTAGCACTAATCTGAATTCATGAGGTTGCAGGAGGGCAAATTCAATTTTTTTTTAATGTAAACCTTTTCAATTTAAATAAAATCCTGAAATCCAGGCACAAACGCTCCGTCTCCAGACAATGAGTCTGATTTCCATAGGCAGGAAGCCATCGGCCGTAAATCTGTCGTTTGGCGTCGCTGCCACAGGAAACCGCGAGAGATCCTGGATGTGCCACAAAGGACGGCATCGTGGGAATTGTAGTGCAGAGCCCAGAGCTTAAATCCCCAATCTGAGCCCGTCTCAATGGGGTGTGAATACTCGCACCCTAAAAACTGAGACCTCGTTGTGTGGAGGACTGAAAGACGGAGTTTAGAGCCTCAACGTCTCTCATTCAGAGTCCATTGAGATGCCACACAGAGCAAGACTGAGGTGCTGAACGCCAGAGTTTCGCCTTCAGACACACTGACTTCACACTTTGGGTCTGAGTTTGAGACTCTGAGTGAGAATCAATGGACACATCATTTAATCTGTTACTGTCGAGAGCGAAACTGATACAGAAGATGACAGTCAATGTGACATTGAGATGTTCGTGCAGTTTATTAGGTGCAGCTCTCACACACACAGGATGATCAATAACCACTTAAAGTGGAAAACATGCTCAGATCTGAGGTGTGTGTCAGTGACGTGAGTGTTGGACAATGCATTTAAATAGCCAGAGAACATCATTGGTTGCCAATTCAACCTCATATGCACAGGGTTTATACAAATGTAGGACTTTGATGGGGTCATCGGATGACCATTTTCCACAAGTGGATATGATTCTTTAGGGTCTTAATGAAAAGTCTATAATATGCTTTGGTTAAAAATTCTCAATGGTCGTGTAAATCAACACCCTTTTTACCTTGTCAAAATCAGCTCTGCAAAAATCATCTCATTCTGAGGGATTGTTCCTTTAAATGCAAATGAGCTCTGCTCGCCCCGCCCCTCTCTTCTCTCTGTGGAGTGACGAGCCTCTTTACTTTAGCCGCATATAGCTGCGTTTAGCCGCTAAACTTGCTAACTAGCACATTATTAGGAAAGGCGATCGCAAAGATTCATAAAAAAAACCCTGATACTCACTTCTGCTGTAAGTGAAATTGGATCACGAATGATTTGCACAAACATAGACACATTTATGTAGATCGGGAGGTGCATTCCCTTCACAAACAAACATAATCCACTGCATCTTCAGCGACTCAGATGTCGGGAGTAAATAATGACCACTATGTTCATTATTACATCCAGCAACACAACACCTCAATCGCTCAATCGGAGATATTCTTGTCTAACTTACATCCCTGCTCCGGCATCGAAACAAAAGAGGTCGGACTGTTACAGCTGATCTGAGGTAAAACGCTCATGTCAATCAACTATCGTGGAAGCGGCCTCTGTCGACAGGCATCTGAGAACGGCTCGATTTGAAAAAGGGGATATTATTTTTACAGATTAATTAAAAACCGCTGCATGGATTTTTATCATTATAGGGTAGATTTGTACATACACTGCAAACACACATTAATGTTCAAACAACATGAAAAAGTGAACTGAGCATCCGATGACCCCTTTAAGACCAAGTAAAAAAATGTAAGGAATAAAAGGAAACACACAAAAGTGACGTATTCAATTGTAAATCACAATACATTTACAGGACAAGCAAAATGTGATAGGATAAGAGCTCTTGTTTAGGGCGAAACTGATCAAAATGAAGTGGGTTTGTAATTAAAACAAGAACTATAAATACATCTGCAAATGGGCTCAGAAAACTACTTCATTTAAAGGGAAAAACAAGATTTTGAACCCCATTGGCTGAATAAATAATCTTTCCATTGATGTATGGTTTGTTAGGATAGGACAATATTTGGCCGAGATGCAACTATTTGAAAATCTGGAATCTGAAGGTGCCAAAAAATATAAATATTGAGAAAATCACGTTTGAAGTTGTCCAAATGAAGTTCTTAATAATGCGTATTACTAATTAAAAATTAAGTTTTGATATATTTACAGTAGAAAATTTACAAAATATTCTCATGGAACATGATCTTTACTTAACTTCCTAATGATTTTTGGCATAAAATAAAAATTAATAAAATTGACTCATACAATGTATTTTTGGCAATTGCTACAAATATACCCCAGCAACTTAAGACTGGTTCCAACAAAATATTAAGCAGCACAACTGTTTTCAACATTGATTATAAATCAGCATATTAGAATGATTTCTGAAGGATCATGTGACACTGAAGACTACAGTAATGATGCTGAACATTCAGCTTTGAATCCTAGGAATAAATTACATTTTAAAATGTATTCACATAGAAAACAGTTGTTTTAAATTGAAATATTATTTCACTATATTACCATTTTTCTGTATTTTTGATCAAATAAATGCAGCCTTGATCATCATAAGAAACGTCTTTAAAACCATTAAAAATCGTACTGATCCCAAACTTTTGAGCCCATGCTCAGCACACGCAACATTTATTGCCATAAATGAGTGCACTTTAAAGATAAGGGATTTTGAAAGAAGTCTCTTCTGCTCACCAAGGCTGCATTTATTTGATTAAAAATACAGAAAAATCAGTAAAATTGTGAAATGTTATTACAAATCCAAATAACTGTTTTCTACGTGAATATCTGCTAAAATGTAATTTATTTTTGTGATCAAATATGAATTTTCAGCCTCATGACTCCAGTCTTTAATGTCACATGATCCTTCAGAAATCATTCTAATATGCTGATTTGCTGCCCAAGACACATTTCTGATTATTATCAATGCTGAAAACAGTTGTTCTGCACAATATTTTTGTGGAAACCCTCATGCACTTCATTTATTAGGACTTACAGATAAATAGAAAGATCAAAAGAACAGCGTTTATTTGAAATAGAAATCTTTTGTAACATTATAAATGCCTTTACTGTCACTTTTGATCAATTTAATGCATCCTTGATGAATAAAAGTATTAATTTCTTTTAAACCAGAGTTAAACAGTGTCTCACCAGTTCCTTTCTTGCAAACGTAGGGTAGATTGTAGTTGCAGGGCACGTCGTTCCATTTGCCGTCCTCTCTGGTGATCATCACCACACAATCCTCTCCGCCCGCGAAGAAATTATCCGGCTGATTCTCACGCCAGTTCTCGTACACCTGTGAGAGAAACAGTCAATGTAAAATGATTACAAACAAGGTCATTTGTGCATGGAAATCTGAATTAGAACTGTCAGATTATTGCAGACCATGTAATCAAGTCAGTGAGTAAAACATTGTGGTTTGAGTTCGATTTCTTCACGGTCTACAGGTCAAGGTTTCAATGATGTTTATTTGGCACTAATTCATATTTTAAAAATGACTCACAACATCCATCCCATCAGTCCACTGGAAATCCTCTTCCACTGTACGATCATTCAAACCGATCCAAACGTTCTCATGACCCAGACCTGATGATGGAGAACACAAACATGATGAAAAACAACAGATTCCCATGTAAATCTATAATGCATCCAGTGAAAATAGCTAAAATAGTTAGTTCTCTGATGCTGGGTAAAGGTCAACAGAGCAGGTAAACAAACTATTGCTTCTTTTTTAAGCATGCATTTTATTTAGATTATTTTTAAATGATCTATTTTAATTTTATATATATAAATGTATTATTTTTAGTAGTTTTTATTTATTTATTAATATTTATTAATTATTAAAAAATTAAAAAATATTATTTTATTATATATATATATATATATATATACACACACACACACATTTATTTATTTATTTATTTATTTATTTTTTTACTAAGCTCTGCAGCTTGTGACGAACCATTAAGGAAGTCCTGCTCCATGGAGGAAGTGATGCTGGTCAGGTGACTGCTGTGTTCCCTGCAATCCTTCTCTGCGTCCTCCCAAGTGTGTCTGCGTGGAAACAGACGGTAGCAGTGACCGTGAAACTTCTTCCAGCCGTGTTCACAGCCCTCCGTGTCTGGAGACAATAAAAAGACATCACCCACAGGGTTATTAGAGTTAATTAAAACTAAAATGCAAATGTAAAAAAAAGTGTTACTTGAAATAAAATAAATATTAACTGAAATAAAATATAAAAGCCTTTTTTTATACTGCCAAATTCAACATTTCTCATTAAATTAATTTAGTTTAATTTCAGGGACTAAAACATATGGAAGCTTGTTTAGGCCACTGGGGTAAAAAATAAATAAAAAAAATAACTGCAACTTCTTATCTCAAAAATTAAACTCCTTTTTTTGCAATTCCAAATTTATTTCTCAAAATGCTAAAATGCAAAAAAAAAAAAAAATTATAAAGAGATAAACTCAGAATTCAGATTTAAAAAGGCAGAATTGTAACATGTAAACATGGAATTTTGAGAAAAAAATTCTTGCAATTCTGAAAATAAGTTTTTAATTGTGAAATTATAAAGTCACAATTGCTTTTTTTAATATATATATTCTGTGGTGGAAAAGCACTTCCATTAAAACAACTACAATTGAAATAAATATTAATAAAAACAATATAGACATTAAAGCAACATTAAAAACAGATAAAAATACACAAAAAATTAGTTTCTAGAAAACTAATGCAAAATATTAATAAAAGCTATAATATTATATAAATATATCAATACACAGTATCGCAGGCAGAATTTTTCTACACAAGCATCAGAAATATTTTCATATGCATGAATCAGCTCAGTTCATTGGTGTTTATTATCATTCATTCCCATAATCCACCTCTGTGCTCACGATTCTGCGGCTCCATCAGATTAACCTTCATCAAAACATTAAAAAAAAACCCTGAAAACTCAGTGTACCTCCAGTGTGTCTTCTGTGGTTAAATCTGAACGAAGGCCACCAGAGACCTGCTATTAAAGCAGCACACAGATGTAATTAAGTCTCTATCAGTGGAGGGGTGGAAGAAACACTGAACGCCAAGGTCGAATACGTGTGGATAATGAATGAGGGATAATGTACAATCAGCCTGTCATTACTGCAAAATAAAGCCTCGTGTGACGCAGAAGGGTCTCGTATCATCCTGAAGGCTTTTATTTTGTGATAATGACCAGCTGACTGAACATTATCCTGCTTATTAAATGGATACTTGAAATAAATAAAAATATAAACAGACATGAAACACTGATATGAGTGTAAATGATACAAGAGACATGAAACCAATTTTTCAAAGTTGTACATAATGCTGACTCCATTTGCATTATATTACTTTTTACTAATTTTTGCACAATGTGAATATGCACATGCATATTCGACAAACTTGCATATTGCACATAGTAATTTAATCATAAAGTAAAAGGGAAAAGCGATGCTCTGAAAAATCACAGTTGCGCTCTGTTGCAAACATCTCAGATTATACACAAACATCCAATGGACTGTGAAATGAATGTCCATCAGCTACAGACGCACGGCCTCATCTGAATCTCTACAGCGTCGTAACTATGATGAAGCATCTTCCAAATACACAAGCAATAAAGCGTCTGATACAGCGCTGTGACATCACACTCGTGTGTAGCGCAGTTCTGTGCCATCAGCCAACTGCATTATTAGCAGTAATGCATCATCGTTAGAGTCGCTGTCGCCATGGGACGCAGAGGAGAGAGAGCGAGCGGATGCTCATGAGTCTGCAAAACCACTGAGATGAATGCCACAATGTGTTACGAAGAGAGAGAGAGAGAGAGAGAGAGCGGTCAACATAATGAAACACGGACACCACACCTCTGAGACGCTGACAAACAATGTAAAACACTAATGAGGGGAATGAAAAGACCTGGCAGAACTCACTGGACTCGCCAACGTTTGTTTTCTTCATTAATATTACTAGCGGACTACATTCGCATTCTTATTTTACTTATTTGACAGATTTGTGCACAATGCAAATATGCATATGCAATATAACCTTAATTTGAAACATTGGGAATATGAGATATTTTTGCATATGCAATTTACTATTTTAACAGATTTTTGCACAATGCAAAATATATAAATTTTTTAATTAATTTGCACAATGCAAATATGCACATGCAGTATATGCCAGAAATTGCATATCGCATTAGCAATACCTTAATTTGATTTTTGCACAATGCAAATATCTATACACAATATATGCAATACATTACTGCATACGGCATAAGCAATTTATTAACTGATTCATTGATTACTTTGCACAATGCAAATATGCATAGGCAACATATGCAAGATATTACTGCATACTGCACATGCAATATAACATTAATTTGAAAGATTTTTTTTTAACATTGTGAATTTGCAAGATATTATTGCATATGCAATATCAATCTGATTTTTGAACAATGAAAAATATACTAATTTAACTATTTTGCACAACGCAAATACGCACATGCAATATGTGCAAGATATTATTGCATGCGCAATATAATATTAAGTTGAAATATTATTAATATTCAATATTTGCAAGATATTGCATATGCAATATTAATTTGACAGATTTTTGCACAACACAAATATGCAGTTATATGCAAATATGCATATGCAGTATATTATTGCATATGTAATTTATTATTTTGACAGATTTTTGCACAATGCAATATATTAATTTGACTATTTTGCACAATGCAAATATGCACATGCAATATATGCCAGAAATTGTATATTGCATATGCAATACATTAATTTAATTTTTGCACAATGCAAATATGCATACACAATATAAGCCTGATATTACTGCATACAGCATAATCAGTGTATTAATTTCACTGATTATTTTGCACAATGCAATATATGCAAGATATTACTGCATTCTGCACATGCAATATAATATTAATTTTAAAGATTTTTGAACATTGTGAATATTCAATATTTGCATGATATGATTACATATGCAATATTCATTTGACTGATTTTTGCACAATACAAATATGAATATGCAATTAAATGCAAATATGCATATGCAATTTATTAATTTGACTATTTTGCACAATATAAATATGCATATGCAAGACATTATTACATACTGCATATGCAATTTATTAATTTGACTGATTTTTGCACAATGCAAAATTGTTTGCATGTGCAATATATGCAAGAATTTGATTTATTTTTGCACAATGTGAATATGCATATGCAAGATAGTGCATACTGTACATGCAGTATATTAATTTGATAAATTTGCATCTTGCATATGCAATATATTAATTTCGTCATGAAATAAAGAAAAAGAGGTAGTGATGTCTATGGCGTTTAGAGACTTGGATCAGATCAAACAGCTTCAATTCTCTTAATTTCACTGGTGTTTTATATACTTCATTGTACGCATTATTTATCAGCTTCATGCACTTGTATTTATCATATATGCATATCTGCATAGAATTAGAAATGGTGCAAAAGTAAGTCAAACAAAGCAAAATAATGCACAGTAAAGCAGGTAATATTAGCAAATGAAATAAACTTTGGCATATAAACAGAATTTACTTATCTAATTCTGAATTCTCCCATATCGACCAGTTAAAAAGTGTCTAAAACTCTTTTAAAATCAGCCTGATCACTAGAAACCAGCTTGGTTAAGCATTACAACACAGATAACCTTCATCTTAAAGGAGAAGACCGCCAAAGCCATCACAATGATTGACAGGCAGAGAGCGTTTATGATTGGCTAAAAGGTCTAAATCACTCCCCTTTTCTCTTTAGCACCGTCACAGAGCCACTCATTTCACTAATACTACAGATATTCAATGTGTGCTATTCCACAAACATCACATCCAGCACCTTTAGGCTGGTTTAGGTTGGATTTCCCAGCAGGGAACGGCTTAAAATTTTAAAGCTCGCTTCAATTTGAGTGGAATATGAGTCGGGTTGCAGGAGAGGATCAGATAGAGGGATGTTTGCACATGTTTTCCCAGCTCATGTTTGGGTTGTGTGTGTGTGTGTGTGTGTGTTGTCTCGGGCGTCTCACCTCTCTCACAACGGTCTCCGCTGTAGCTTGGCAAGCAGAGACACACAAATGAGTCCTCTTTATCGATACAGGTGCCGCCGTTCTCACAGGGGTTCGACTGACAGTCATCAACATCTGAAACAACAGCAATCATCACGGAGTGAGAAACAATCAGTCAGGAGTCTCTCTGTGTCCCACAACAAAACTACTTCTCAGCTCTTCTGTTTAAATATTAACTGGATCTCAGATGTTTCTCCCAAAGTTCCCTAGTAGAAATAAATTACACACTTTAAGATTACTTGGGTCTTTTGCTTTGTAGAAACAATGACTTCAGCAAACTTTTGTATATTAATATGTGACCCTGGACCACAAAACCAAAGCTGAATAAATAAGCTTTCCACTGATGTATGGTTTTTAGGACAGGAGAGTATTTGGCCAAGATACAACTACTTGAAAATCTGGAATCTGAGGGTGCAAAAAAATGTTAATATTGAGAAAATCGCCTCTAAAGTTGTTCAAATGAAGTTGTTAGCAATGCATACTACTAATTAAACATTAAGTTTTAATATATTCATGGTAGGACATTTACAAAATATTTTCTTAATATCCTAATGATTTTTGGCATAAAAAAAGATGATTTTGACCCAAATAATGTATTGATTGCTATTGCTGCAAATATACCCGTGCTACCTAAAACTGGTTTTGTGGTCCTTTTTTTTTGTTAATGTAAAATAATAATAAAATAAATAAATAAATAATAAAAATCTAAATCTATAAAAATAAATAAATAAATAAATAAAACTTTTTGGTAACTGAACTAAAGTTAGAACAAAATAAAATATAATAATCAGATAGTCAAAAGAAAAACAGTAAAAAAAAGAGGAAATGTATTAATTAAAGTATAAAACATTAAATATTAAACTGCTCTGCTGTGTGTCATAATTTACATAAGTATAATAAATATGACATTGAATTATTAATCTGCTATCTTTATATACATATTTACTTTATATACATGTTTTAAAGCATTACCATTCAAATGTTTGGGTTCAATTACAGTTACTGAAAAAAGTTTCTGCTGCTCACCAGGGCTGCATTTATCTGATCAAAAATACATAAAAATAGTGAAATATTATTAGAATTTAAAACAACAGTTTTCCATGTGAATATCTGTTAAAATGTAATTTATTTCTGTGATCAAAGCTGAAATTTCAGCATCATTACTTCAGTCTTCAGTATCACTTGATCCTTCAGAAATCATTTTAATATGTGACCTTGGACCACAAAACCAGTCATAAGTGTACATTTTTAGAAACTGAGGTTTATGCATCACCTGAAAGCTGAATAAATAAGCTTTCCGTTGATGTGTTTGTTAGGATAGGACAATATTTGGCTGAGATAAAACTATTTGAAAATCTGTAATCTGATGGTGCAAAAAAAATCTAAATATTGAGAAAATCACCTTTAAAGTTGTCCAAATGAAGTTCTTAGCAATGCATATTACTAATCAAAAATTACATTTTGATACATTTACGGTAGGAAATTTACAAAATATCTACATGGAACATGGAACTTAATATCCTGATAATTTTCGGCATAAAAGAAAAAATCGATACATTTGACCCATACAATGTATTTTTGGCTATTGCTACAAATAAACCTGTGCAACATAAGACTGGTTTTGTTTGCAGCTTAACAAGCATTTCTGTTATTATCAATGTTGAAAACAGTTGTGCGGCCCAATATTTTTGTGGAAACGGTGATACATTTTATTTTATCAGGATTCTTTGATGAACAGAAAGTTCAAAAGAACAGCATTTATTTGGAACATAAATCTTTTGTAACATTGTAACAATGTATTTACTTTCTGCAACATTGTAACAACGTATTTACTGCCACTTTTGATCAACTTAATGCATGTTTGAGGAACAAAATGATTCATTTCCTTCAAAAAATCTTTATTAGTATAATGTTTCATTCGAAACCTTACTTTATGGTTCACAGGTGTTCTGTAAACCTCCTCAACCACAGTAAGTAGTCATTCAGAGTAATAAACCGTCAGGGTGTGTGAACAGGGTGCCAAAATATTTAGAAAAGCAAGCCGTACTGTCAGATTTCATTAAAGCCAGGAGAAACGGATCATTCTGGGACCGAACAGCTCTCAGCTCTAAATGAGAGCCCACACAAACACCCACAGGCATCATATGATGCTTCCTGATGAAGAAAGACACAGAGCATCCATCTGCGGGTCAGAGACGCGAGCGAATGAAGATCTAACTCAACCGCCATCCCCTCCGAGACCCGACGCTGACGTCTGCAGCTGTCGGACGCACTCACAGAGTCTCTCCTGAGTCTCATCCGGAGCTCACGGTCCAACTCGAGCAGCGCAGATCAATTCATGATTGGCTCGTAAAGACTTAAAAGAACAGTTCAGACAAAAATTTTTATTTAGGGTGAGTAAATTAATCATTTTTGGGTGAACCATCCCTTTCAAAACTCCCAGATGGTGTAGGACCATAGATCATCGAGCGGTAATATCTCACTCCCTGAAACGGGAGGTTAGCGTGAGTCGACAGTGATGTAGAGCGGCAGAGACGTGTGGATTCCAGCAGAGGGAATGCGAAGTGCTGAAGAGTCATTTAGCGTCTGTCACAGGCCTGTGTAAGCGCTTTACAGCTTCAGCGGCTCACGGCCGTACAGGATTACTCACCAGCAGATCTGGAGACTGTTTATAGGACATTAATGCAGACGTTTCCCAATATAGCAAACACTTCTGAGGCTCGGCGTTTGTCAGCCTTGCAAAAAAGTTGTCATCAGAGGAGCTTGAAAAGATGAAGCGGAAAGTCTTAAAAGTTTGTGTAGCGCGTCAGTCACAAAGTCCCAAACTGCTACTCATAGACTTTTTGACGTTTTTAGGCTTTAAGTGGATATCAGATGAGCGGAGGATCACGGGAAGGCTGTATTCGGAGCTCAGGCTCTTTTAAGAAACTTAATGCGTCACGGATTTGATCGTTGTTTTCATCGCATCATTTCATGGGGCTTTAAATGTGACTGGAAGAAAATGAAGCCTGATGAAAAGCTGAACGAGCCTCTCGAGATCACATCTGGGTCATATTTCAGCATAAAAGTAAATTAAAGTTAATAATACACCATTATACTTACGTAAATGATGACAGACAGCAGCACAAAGACACTTTAATATTTAGTGGATTTTCCAATCATGCTTTTTTTAGTAATTATAGACATTATTTTAATGGCAATTACGGATCACTCCACAAATTCTCATTACTACTAAAGTGTAAAATGAATCATACATATATATCTATATTTTTAGTTATAAAGTATTTATGTTTAGGGGAGTATCTGTTGTACTGTCTTAGATTTTTAAAAAATAAATGTATTGATTTACATATTTCACTAATATATTTATTTATATTAAATCAAAAAGTCCACTGTATTGCAGTATATTTTTTATGTAATACAAAAATTTTAAGTGGTTTTTACTATCATATGAGAATCTAATAAGCCACTAAGGCAAAACTGAATTGTCAAAAAAAGAACAAAAAAACAAACAAACAAACAAACACACACACACAAAATTACAAAGAGAAAAAAACAAAAATAAAATCCAACTACTGTACAAAATTGTTTAATTGTATAATATTAATAAAATAAAATAAATAAAACAGTTTAAATGAATTATGTTTAATACAACATAATTATAATTATAATTAATTAATCATTAACATAAAAATTAATATTCATAAATATTTTTAATTAAATAATACACATAAAACAAAACATTAACTAAATATATGTGAAATAAATGAATTAATAAATAAAAATCACAAAATTACAAAAAGAAAAATCTAACTACAGTAAGAGAAAACATAAAATGTAGATGGAAAAGGTTATAAAAATATCAAAGACAATGATTGTTGAAACACTTATTTACACAAAACGGAATTTA
This sequence comes from Labeo rohita, assembly GCF_022985175.1. NCBI lineage: Eukaryota > Metazoa > Chordata > Actinopteri > Cypriniformes > Cyprinidae > Labeo > Labeo rohita. The sequence continues at coordinate 37,824,001 of NC_066870.1, forward strand.
ATATAGACTAAACTATACTAATAATATATATTAACTGTTTAATTGTATAATATTAATAATAATAATAATAATAATAATAATAATAATAATAATAAAGAAAGCTGTTTAAATGAATTGTTTAATACAACAGAATTATACACATATTAAAAAAGTACCAATTTAATATAAAATATAATATAAAAATGAATATTCACGAATATTATTTTTTATTTAACAAAATACAAATAGAATAACAATAACTAAATCTATGCGAAAAAACGAATTAATAAATAATCACAAAAATAAAAAAATTAAAAATCTAACTACAGTAAAAAAAACCATTGTAATAATCATCATAATAATAAATAAATGTCACGTTGGATGTACTAAGAAAAGGCCAGACAAGCGTAGATGAGCTCGAAACGGGCGGCCGACGCCGCCTCAAAGGACATTCCCGCCGTGTCGGGAAAAGAGCGGGTGGTCGCCGCCCCCAAACGCGCGTCCGCCGTCGCCAAACGGGGGAAGCTTCGCCTCCCCGAAAAAAATCCTCCCCGCTGGACCCATCTTGGAGGTCTGCATTCTGTCACGTTGGATGTACTAAGAAAAGAGGTCCGGGTCCAAAATGCAGGAAAGGAAATATTTTAATGAAACAAAACACAAAAGAACGTAAACCAGAAGGCCAACACGGCACAACACAAACTGGAAACAAGGATCAAAAATCAAAACCGAACCGAACACACACGAGGACAAAAGACAATGCAGACCTCAACGGGAGTGAGAAGTGAGAGTTCTTATACAATAGTCCAGAGTGTGAACAGCTGTGAGCGTAATCAGTGCAAATGACAAGACAGACGTGAACAATCAGGGGAGTGCAGTGCAAGGGGAACAGCGACCTCGAGAGGCTGAGGGAAGACCCACAGCCCCGATCATGACAATAAAGCTGTTGAAAAGAATTCTGTTCAATACAACAAAATTATATGCATATTAAGAAATGACTAATTAATAATTAATTTAAAAATGAATATTCATGAATATTATTTTTATTAAATAATACACACATATTTAACAATAAGTGAAATAAATAAATAAATAAATAAATAAATAATATAAAGACTTATCTATTAATAAAGAATATTAATAAAAATGTCAAAACCACAACAAAATAACTAAAACTAAATCTAATAATAAATAAATAATAATGAATAAAGCACAATGTTAAGTTTAGTTTATTATAACAAGGATTCATAAATTTGTAATTAATTCATATTTAATATAAAAAGGAAAATTCTTTTCACTACAGATTAATATTTATGAAAAAAATTAAATAAAAAAAGTAAAATAAATAAAATTAGTACTGAATACCTTGAGCAAAGCACAAAAATGAAAATTGTTTAATCTAAAGAAAAGTTTTATGTAACATTTTATATAATAAAATAAATGTTTGAAATGATTCACCTCTAAATATCACATTAAATAAGTGATCAGCAGTTCACCATTTCACACACTTGATTTCCACAATCAGTCACGTTGATATTCATCAGCAGAAAGGAAAAGCGCCCACTGAGGTCATATCCTGTTTCTTAAAGACTCGCAAGGTACTTCTGCTCTTCATGAATATTTGAACGGCTCATACATTATGCAGACGGTTTCACGGCGAGTCGCTCTGAAAGTGCTGCGTATCTACATGAACTCCAGCCTCTGAAGAGTTTCTCTATCACTGCTCTGTTTAACATACGCTGCTCACATCTCAGTCATGAAAACAAATCCTATTGCAAACATACAGTATATACGTCCTCAGAGAGACGAAAACTCACAAACCAACCAAACACTCTCATCGTTTACTCGCTCTACGCCTTTCTTTCTTCTTTTGAACACAAAGGAGGCATCATTTCCACACAATGGGAGTGAATGCAGACTGAGACAGTCATCTCCTTTTGTGTTTCACAGAAGAAAGAAAATCACAAAGGTTTGGATGAACTATTATACCAATATATATCTACTAGAAACGTTTGTTACCAACCCAACATGCTAATCTAAGGCAATTAGATGTGTCATTTAATCATAATAAAAGCACAAAGTGAATCAGCATTGACCGTCATCTCGTTGTCGTTACTGTCTCAGAACACACTGCAGAAAATGTGAAGAGGTCAATATAAACCTGTCAGCCTTCTCCTGACCTTTGACCCCCAAACGCCCACCCTTTTGTCTAACATGATGGACTGCTTGACCTCTGACCTCAGTATTGACCTCTGCCTATGTGGCAGCTGGGCCAAAATCCTTTTCAATAAATGGATTTGTTAAAGACGGAGGCTTTAGCCGGAGAAAATGCTTTTTTTTTTTTTGAGAGAAACAACATCAAGTTTATAGCTTCTCAGGTAGAAAAAGAGCCCAGTAATCTCAGGAGTTTCAGAAGACATCTCAACAATGTTGAGATCCACATTCATTTATTCTCTTTTGTCAACTAAAACTATTAAAACAGTTTTCAGTCATTTAAATAAAGCTGAAATAAAAATTTAATTAATAGATGAAAAACTTGTAGTACACAAATGAAAAAAATAAAAAAAATAAAAATAAAGTTAAACAGAAATAAAAAACAAAACTAATGAAACAGAACAGCATAACAAAATTACTCAAATTTACACAAAATTGCAATGAAAACTGAATAAAAATAAAAACAAAAGATGAAAAAATAATATAATTTAAGACTCTGAATAATAAAAATATAAGAATATAAATAATAGATGAAAAACTTACACTTGAAAGACTAAAAATCAAAAGTAGAAATGTTGCCTTGGCAAATAAACAAAATATATATATACAAAAATAACAACAAAATTTTTTTTTAATAAAACTAAAGCTAAACAGAAGCATAAAAAAGCCAAACTAATGAAAAGAACAAAAGAACATAAAACGACTATAATGTAAACAAAATTGCAATGAAAACTGAATAAAAATAAAAAGCTACAAAAATAAAGAATTTTTGAGACTTTAAATAATAAGAATATAAATAATAGATGAAAAACTTAAACTTGAAAGATTAAAAATCAAAAGCAGAAAAGTTTATTTGCCTTTGCAAATAAACGAAATATGTTCAAAAAGTACAAAAATGACAAAAAAAAAAAAAATCTAAAAATAAAGCTACACAGAAACATAAAAAATACTAACAAAAATAAAAAAGAACATAAAATTATTCAAATTTAAACTAAATTGCAATGAAAACTGAATAAAAATAAAAACAAAAGTTAAAAAAAAATATGACTTATTTAATATTTAATAATAAGAAATAAGAATATTAATAACAGATGAAAAACTTAAACTTGAAAGATTAAAAATCAAAAGTAGAAAAGTTTGCCTTGGCAAATAAACAAAATAAAAAACTTGAGTAAAAATAGAGCTAAATAGAAACATAAAAAAAACTAATGAAAATAAAAAGAACTTTAATTATTCAAATTTAAACAAAATTGCAATGAAAATTGAATTAAAATAAAAACAAAAGCTAAAAAAAAAAATGAAACCGTTAATACATACTATAATGTTAAACAATAGTAAAATGTACTACACTGTACTGGACAATGATTTGTCTATTTTTATGTCTCCTAAACATCTGAGAATAAATAAATAAAAATCTTTTAGTTATAAAAGCAGATTTCAGTATAGTAAATGTGATTTTAAAATCTGAATCTCCATCATTTATGCACCCACACTTAGGATTCCTGCACATTTCGGTTTATGTCATTTCAAAATGTTTTCAGATTATTAGTAAGGACTGAAGGACAAATAGCAATTTCAGTTCTAAGAAATAAATTACAGTTTTAAAGTTTTCCTAGGAAACGTGCGATCCTTGTGCACTCATGCTTGTTTTGTTGTATTTTGGGATGTTAAGACGAACCGCAGGTTTTGCTATCTTAAAACCTTGACAGAAACACTTCTTAAGAACGTTTTTTCTCCGTTTACGCTTCTTTACATAAAGTAAAGGGCAAATGGACAAACTGTACAAGACGAAACACACAGCACAGATGGTTCATAAATTCCCCACTGACACTTTGACCCTGCTACAAACTATCATGAGTAAAAAACAATTACACATCCACTTGTGCTAGTGTCTACAAAAACACATTTTTGTCAAGGGATTTAAAAGGAACAGTTCACCTAAAAATGAAAATTAGCTGAAAACGTGCTCACCTTCAGGCCATCCAAACTGTAGATGAGTTTGTTTCTTCATCAGATTTGTAGAAATGTAGCATTGCTTTACTTGCTCACCAATGGATTCTCTGCAGTGAATGGGTGCCGTCAGAATGAGAGTCCAAACAGCTGATACAAACCAGGGCTTGGCTCATTCGTGTTGAATGAGAGAGGTAGGCATCACCTTACATTCATTTGTTTTGGGATTGACGTTTTTATAGCCTAAACACATAGCATAGAGAATTTATTGTGGAGCGAAGGAAACGAATAACTGTGTTTATAATGTCTGTAAACATTCTGCTTCTCCGGCATTTTAGCCTACATTATTTCCCAATGTAAAAATAAAATGCGACGTGAGCCTACGTGACTTTTTTTTTTTCTCTCAAAATGCAATTTTACACAAGTAGCATTTTTTTAAACAATGCAGCAAACATTTTTAAATATCTTTTAAAAAATACTTTAATGTCTTTAAAGCATTAAGATTTTTTTGTTGTTGTTTAGTAGCCTACATTTGGCCAAAATCTAAAAAGAGGATGCTGTATTGGCTGTGACTGTTTTTTCTTTATCTTTTTGAGTAAAGAAAATGCTGAACTTCATTATTATTATTATTTTAATTATTATTATATATGTTTTATATTAGAATTTAAAAAATAAATAAATAATGTTATTAACCAGTATTTTTTCTACTCAAATTGGTTCAAAATTGGTTTATCGTCCTGATAAAAACATCACAATAATCCATGTTTATTTTTCTTTTTGAGTAAAGAAAATACTGAACTCTATTATTATTATGTTCATTATTATTAGCAAAGAAAAGAAAAAAAATAAATAAATAAATAAATAAATTGATTAACCGGTATTTTTTCTACTTAAACCGGTTTCGGAATGATAATAATACAGAGGAACGCAGGAACATAAATGTTATAATATCGATTGTGCTCAGAGTGAACCAATTTTTTGTCATTTTCAAGCCCTGGTAAAACATCACAATAATCCACGTTTCATTTTCTTTTTTAGTAAAGAAAATGCTGAACTTTGTTAATATTATTATTATTATATATTATTTATATTAGAATTAAAAAAATAAATAAATAACGTTATTAACCAGTGTTTTTTCTTCTCAAATCGGTTTCGCCCTGATAAAAACATCACAATAATCCATGTTCATTTTTCTTTTTTGAGTAAAGAAAACACTGAACTTTATCATTATTATTATTATCAAAGAATAAAAAAAAATAATAATGTTATTAACCTGTATTTTTCTACTTAAACCAGTTTCTGAATGATAATAATACAGAGGAACGCAGCTACAGAAATGTTACAATATCAATTCTACTTGGAGTGAACCAAGTAATTTTTTTTTTTTTCAAGCCTTGACAAAACATCACAATAAACCACAAGTAATCCACTAGTCCATCATCTTGAGAAGACAAAAGCCGAAACAAAGTCCATAATCCATAATAACGCTTCCTCCAGTGAAAAAGTGGTCTGGTCTGAATCAGGAGAGAAATCTGCACAGATCAAGGACTGTTTACAAGACAAAACAGCTTTAAATAAATATGTTTTGACGTGAGAGACAACAGGAGATGGACTTTTTCACTGAAGGAAGCGTTATTACAGATTATGGACTATTAATGATGGACTTTGCTTAAACACACATCTTTTGTCTTCTCAAGATGTGAACTGATAGACTGGAGTGGTGTGGATTACTTGTGGATTACTGTGATGTTTTTATCAGCTGTTTGGGCTCTCATTCTGACGGCACCCATTTACATCCATTGGTGAGCAAGTGATGCAATGCTACATTTCTCCCAATCTGATGAAGAAACAAACGTTAAATTTTTGGCCGCACTGCATTTGCTTACCGATCTCGCAGCTCTCTCCTGTGTAACCCTGCGGACAGAAGCAGCGGAAACCCTCTCCGTGAGGAAGACACGTCCCTCCGTGCAGACAGCTGCATCTGTCGTCCACTGCAAAACAGAAAACACTGGTGTCAGTGACGCTCTGGAGGTGATCCATCACAATCTGTCTGTGATTATAAAGCTGGCACACACTCGCAGACATCTGTGACACGTGTGACCCGCCGAAAGTTGGCCGCGGCGAGTCCCGGACGCCCTAATGAGAGTTTAGACACATGTCGGCGAGGTTCAGGGGTAAAAACCTGGTAAATTAATCCGGTTTTCCAAACACCATCAGTCTTATGTTAAAGGAGAAGTCCACTTCCAGAACAAAAATGGACAAATAATTTACTCACCCTCTTGTCATCCAGGATGCCCATGTCTTTCTTTCTTCAGTCGTGGAGGAATTCTGGTTTTTGAGGAAAACATTTCAGGATTTTTCTCCATATAATGGACTTCATTGGTGCCCCGATTTTCAACTTCTAAAATGCAGTTTAAATGCAGTTGTAAATGATCCCATCCGAGGAAGAAGGGTCTTATCTAGCGAAATGATCGGTTATTTTAATAAAAATAATACAATTTATATACGTTTTAATGTCAAACACTTGTCTTGTCTTACTCTGCCTGGACTATTTCGTTCCGGTTCATGACAGTTAGTGTATGTGGAAAAACTCCCATCTCATGTTCTCCCTCAACTTCAAAATCATCCTATATCACTGTTTTACCTTCCAAAATGCAGTTTAAATGGAGCTTCAAAGGCTCTAAACGATCCCAGCCACGGAAGAAGGGTCTTATCTAGCGAAACGATCGCTCATTTCATTCAGAAAATAAAAAATTGTGTACTTTTTAAGCACAAAAGCTCATGTAGCACAGGCTCTGGGATGCGCGTTCACGACGCTACGTACTATTGAATCAGGTCAAAAGGTCACGTGAAACGTAGGCAGAACTACAGACCCAGTGTTTACAAAGCGAACGCACAAAGACTAAGAAAGTGCAAGTAAGTCAAACACTGTTTACAAACAAAAAGGTACAACGATGTCGGACAATTCTGAAGTTGTAGGAGAAAATAAGATGGAGTTTTTTACCATACTCTACACAGATGATGAACTTAGACGTGATTCGTAGTAGTGATGGGAAGTTCGGATCATTTTACCGACTCTGACCTTTGAGTCTCGTTCAGCAAAATGAACGAATCCTTTTTCGAGTCATTTCGTTCATTTTAGCAAAATATAATTCAAATGTTACGTGTTACTTCCCTAACACATCTACTGCTTACACAAACGTTGATCACACTACAAACAAGACAAAACTATAATGCTATAAGAAACAGAAAAGATTCATTCATTGTTTACCTGGGTCTTTAGTCTATGATTAGCTCAGCTCACCTCTTATCTGACAAGTTTTCGGGTTCGAGTCGTTCGTTCATCACGTGACAGACCCATAAGATGAACGAACTACTCGAAAAACCCAAAGACTCGAAACAGGTGAACTAATTCCAGCACAGAACCTAATAGGATGTTGCGCATGCAAAACTGAACGAATCACTCCCCGAGACGACTCGTTCTTCCCGAGTCACATTAAAGATTCGTTCAAAATGAAAGAATCGTTCAAGAACGACCCATCACTAATTCGTAGTGGCGTGGATGCTTAAAGTATACACATTTTTATTTTTTGAAAAAAATGAGCGATTGTTTCGCTAGATAAGACCCTTCTTCCTCGGCTGGGATCGTTTAGAGCCTTTGAAGCTGCATTTAAACTACATTTTGGAAGTTCAAAATCGGGGCACCAATGAAGTCCATTATATGGAGAAAAATCCTGAAATGTTTTCCTTAAAAACCATAATTTCTTTACGACTGAAGACAGAAAGACATGAACATCTTGGATGACAGCGGTGTGAGTACATTATCTCTCCATTTTTGTTCTGGAAGTTCTTTTCTTTTAAAGCACTGGCATTTTATTGACAGGAATGAGATTTATATGTTTACCTGGTGCAAAACGCACTGCATTAATGCTGGAGATTTGTCCAGTTTCTAACCCAAATACATCCAGTCAGTGGAATGATAAAGCTCATCTTATTACAATAAAACTATGCGAGTGAAACAATCAGTAATAATCATTTAAAGATATGTAAGTCTGTTTGCATTTTCCAAGAATTGCGGAAGGTTTTACTTTATTTCAGATGCATCTATCATTATGGTTTTTAGATTCACCCCTAAATGCCACATAAAAGGTGAGCTGTGATTGGCCAGTTTCCATGTCAGTCAGTTTAAGTGGGCGGATCTTGGGCAGAATGAACTGCAAAGTGAAGCAGACGTTCTGATGACATTCAGTCTGAACACAACACTATCATTCAGTCCTGCTTTCTCTCGAGTCTCTCTTCATTACGCCCCTCTTTCTCACACACACACCTCAGCCGTGTGCGTGTGTGTGTGATCATTGAGGCTTGTAATGGGTTTCCAGCGATGAGTTTCAGAGAAGGGCTCATTCTAATAGAGCGCTGAATGAGTTTCACCGCTGATCTGCGCTGTGACAATCTCACCTCACCATATATTCATATATATTTATATACAGACAGAGAAAGAGAATCGAAGACGCAGCAGGCAGAAAAATCCCTGTGTGTGAGAGTCAGTTCACAGAAACAAGGTCATATAGGTGTTATATGCTTAAAGACACAGTTCATCTACACATTCTGTCATCCTTTACTCACTCTGATGGTGCCCCAAACCTTATTTCATCCATGCAAAACAAAAGGAGATGTTTATAGTAGAACGTCTAAGCTGCTTTTTATCATAAAATGCACAGTTTTTTTATAAATAATATTAAATTTTAGTTTGCTCCTAATCATATGGACTGAAATTTAGCATTTGGACTGTTTATATTACATTTATGTGGTGCTTTATGTCATTTTTGGAGACTGACATCATGTGAAGACCAATCACCTGCATTATATGGAATTCATCAAAACACCTTTTTTGTTTTTTGAATAGATTTAGTAAATCACACAAGAAACAGGACTTAACACTCCCCTTTTTCTTTTGTGATTAGTTAAAATGATTAATAAATATATATTATATATATTTAATATATTTAATTTTAAAATACTTGGTTAATTTAAAATGCATATATATATATATATATATTTTTTTTTTTATTGATTGTTGACATATTATGTTGATATTTCTTTACTAATTAAAAAAGTAAAACATTCATTTTTTTCTGCACAAAATTAACATCTTATATTGCATATATAGACTAACTAAAGGAATATGAGAAATACGTTTATTTTTATATTTAATATTAATTATTTTAAAATGTAAAACATTTTTAGCTACTATTTTTAATGTTTTATTAACTTTACATTTTTGTTTTATTTCATAAAAAACTATATTATTAGTATTAAATTATTTATTTAAATACTAAATGTTACACAATTTTAATATCTGTATTTAGTTATGATGCTGATAATAATAATAAAAATAATAATAATAATTATTATTATTAATAAAATATAATTCTTATTTATATTACAATATATTTAATACAAAAACAACTTGATTATGTTTAATAATAATATTAATTCGCAGGTTTAAAAATAAATAAATTAATTAATTAAATAAAAAAAATCTATAATAAAATAATCTATAACATCTATAAAAAAATCTATAATATCTAATAATAACATTTTATTATTAATATTATTATATGATGTTATGTGATGTTTTTATATTTTATTATATATATTTAATATATTATTATATATATTTCATTTTTTAATTTTTGGTTCATTTTAAAATGCACATATAAATATATTTGTATTCATTTTATTTACATTATATTTCTGTACTAATCAGAAAATTAAAACATTCATTTTTTCTTTTTATGCTATATAAAATATTGCACTTTAACAAATACAATATTTATACTCATAAGGTAATTGTCTTGATCTTTCAAAATAAAACTGATCTAAACATATCGTTTAGACCAGCAATATTTCAGTTTCACCTTTATTTTAGTTTTCCTTTTAATTAAATTAAATTAAATTAAATTAAATTAAATTAAATTAAATTAAATTAGGTAATAATTTTGCAAGTGTTTCTGTCATTTTCATTAATTTAATAAAAATGTACTTTTATTTTAGTTACATTTTTAGTAATAATTTACTGTGGGTATTTTTGTCATTATTAACTAAAGAAAAATTTGACATATTGCCTTGACAAACTAAATATATTAAAATAAATATTATATATATATATATATATATATATATATATATATATATATATATATATAATATATATATATATATATATACTAAATATATATAAAATCATTGAATATATATATATATATATATATATATATATATATATATATATATATATATATGTATATATTCAATGATTTTTGCTGGGAGTCTTTCTGTATGAATACTGAAAGTAACCAGTCCCAAATATTACAAAAATACACTTTACAAAGGTCACAGTCCAGGATCGGTTCACTGTTACTGTTATTTACATCACTGAATGTGAAATTCTGCATGAATTAACAAAACACCCAACCAGTCGTGTGAGTTCAGAGCAGGACTATCAGTATAATTCTATTTCTTTTCTCTCTGTTAGTCTGTCTTTTCCTCTCGGTCTCTTACATTGATGGGCTTTATAAATACTTTTCTCCTGGATGCACTCCGGCTCTGTTGTCATGGTAACCGTGCTGAGAGCGGCCCGCCAATCATCCTCTCACTCCGCAGGCCACGCCCCCTCATCCAGGCCTGTTTCACTTCATTACAGCAGAAAACCGTCGTTTCAGCCCTAATTGCTTCATTGGGTGTTTTCACCACACATGCAAACGAGCCACATCCTTGAGGTCACACCAGCGGGGCATGATGGGATATACACAGAGAACTATATGTGACACTATATAATTGCTTAGTGAGGTTGAGAGGGCAACTGCAAATGTGAGAGGTGATTTTGAAAAGAGCGACATGCAAACATTTCACGTCGAGAGAGAAAATAGAGTGTGATAATCATGTCAGCATTATGGTAAACAATTACCCATCAGGCAGACTGATTTAATTCAGTGTTTACACAGCTGCAAATTTACTTACACATCATCAAATTATCACACCGTGTGCTGAAATCACAACAGCAGCGGCGGACACCCGTAATATTCCTTTAGAACACTTCAAACATATTATGAACACGCCGCTTAAAATGAATATAAAAACCCTGTTATTTAGATTAAAATATCACACTTCAGCAAATACAATATTTATACATGTATATTACAATGTTTATATTTATTTTGCGGGTGTCATTTTGTCAACTTTTAAAATATATCAGTCAAAAGTGAGAACGGTAAGATTTTTAATTTTTTTAATTTTTAAGTCTCTTCTACTCAGCAAGCCTGCATTTATTTGATCCAGCATACCGCAAAAACAGAAAAATTGTGAAATATTTGTATTATTTAAAATAACTGTTTTCTATTTGAATATATTTTAAAATGTAATTTATTTCCATGATCAAAGCTGAATTTTCAGCATCATTACTCCAGTCTTCTGTGTCACATGATTCTTCAGGAATCATTCTAATATGCTGTTTTCTGCATTTATTTGATTAAAAATACAGTAAAAAATTCTAAATATTATTATAGTTAAAAACAGCTGTTTTCTATGTGAATGTCTGTTAAAATGTAATTTATTCTTGTGATCAAATCTGAATTTTCAGCATCATTACTGCAGTCTTATGTCACATGATTCTTTAGAAATCATTGTAATATGTTGATTTGCTGCTCAAGAAACATTTATTATTATAATCAATATTTAAAACAGCTGAGTACATTTTATTTAAAATGAAAGCTTTTGTAACATTATAGACAATACCATTTAAAAGCTTGGAGTCAGTATAATTTTTTGGGGGGGAAAAGAAATTATAGAAATTAATACTTTTATTTAGCAAGGATGCTTTAAATTGACATTTATAATGATACAAAAGATTTCTATTTCAGATAAGTGCTGTTCTTATGAACTTTCTATTCAACAAAGAAACAGCTGTTTTCAACATAATAATAATAATAAATGTTTTTTGAGCAGCGAATCAAAATATTAGAATGATTTCTGAGGGATCATGTGACTGGAGTAATGGTGCTAAAAATTCAGCTTTGAAATCACAGGAATAAATGACATTTAAAAATGTATTAAAATAGAAAGAAGTTATTTTAAATAGTAAAAATATTTCTAAGAGACTTCTTTAAAAAATTGTTCAAAAACTTTTGACTGCTAGTGTATATTATGTTATTTTTTTATTTAATTATTAGCTTTTTTTTAATATACATAATATATTTACATAATATCTTTTAATTGTATTTAAACATTTTAGTAATAACTTAATAATTTTGTGGGTGTTTTTGGATATTTTTCACATCAAAATTTTATTTCCGTTTTAGTATTAGTTTATTTAGTACTTCAATATTTAGTTTGTATATTTATTGTAGTAGTCTGCATATTTATTAGTATTGAATATTTTGTATACTAATTAGTATATTTTTTATATTTATATATTGTACATTTAAAACATTTTTAATTTAAATATTTCTATTTTGAATGTTTTATTTTAAATAAAAAATAAATTATTAATATAAATGATTATATAAATGATTAAAAATGATATTATTAGTATTTAATTATTTCTTTAAATACTAAATGTTTTTAAATTTAGTTTAATGTTTATATTTAGTAATATAATATATTTTAGTAATATTTGTATTGAATATATTGTCATATAAATAAGAATTATATTTATATAAATAATAATAATAATAATAATTATTATTATTATTATTGATATAAATATAATTCTATGTTAGGTTTAATAATAATATTAATTGCTGGGTTAAAAAAATATTATTGTATATATATTACAAAAATGATAATAATAATAATAATACATATAATAAATAATATTATATATAATAATAAAATTGTGTGTGTGTGCATGTAGACGTGAATGTTTTTCCTCCACATCACTTGTGTCAATCAGTACAGCTCTCAGGCCTCCTGTGATTGACAGCTACTGTAACACTGAAGGTCAAATCCAGCCTTCTTCAGGACGACAGACGGGAGACGCGAGAGACATCAGTTTGTGTCGGTCCCACCGCTTATAACAGCAGCTCAATCAATCCTCATGGACGTGACGGCTCTGGTCCAAACTACTGATCCGCCTCGCTGTCTGACTGAGGTGGAAAAGCCAGATAGAATCAAGATATCCTTCAACCCTCGAGTGAAAGCAGAGAGAATGACCGGAGACCAAAAGCCCATCATTGGCCTGCAGTCCACAATAATCTCATTAATATTCATGAGCAAGGCTAATAAGTTTTATATTGTGTTCCTGCACTTTTTAAATGATTCTGCCCCTGCAGAAATACGAGAGAAGACACATCAGGCCACGAATCAGTGAAAAGTAATAATTATCTCCGATGTCCTCACTAATTATCATAGTTTGGTTGCTACGCCAGACAGCCAGCAGAACTGCTGTGAAATCTATTTTTTTGGCTCATCAACATCCATTCTGACATTCAAATATCCCTAACCGGCCATAAGCCTCTTCACTTTAACAGCTCTCACTATCATAATAAGCCAATCTCTGAGAGACTCTCGTTAATATTCACGCACCCAACATGAATATTCATTTGCGTGAGCTCTCCACCCAAAGCACACACTTGTCACATAATTAAACCCAACAAGAGTCTTTTTCTGCACCTGGACGTCCTCCCACCTGATTCACAGATGATTACAAATATCTTTTTTACCAAAAGACTGCATAAAACCAGCACTAATTGCAATAAATGGGAGAAACTGGAACGCCAAATATGGTAACTCTAAGCTCCGCCTTCTATATCCAACAGCCAATCAGCAAAGCCGCTGCATGTTGTTTACATTTAAACTTGCATTCTGTATTTGCTCTGCTCGGCTGTTCAGCACTGTTTTAACACTATCTGAAGGTTCTGAAACATTAAACAATGTTTGACAACATTCACATCAGATTTTAAGATATTTTAGCAGCTCCATATTCAGTTGTCCTCGTGTCAGATAAATGATTGACAGCTCAAACAGCCAATCAAATTACTGCGCTGAGAAGCCTGACATTCTGTCCTTTAGCTTTAAAATGTACTGAACTGTCAGACACGTACAAACCTTATTTTCAGAAAATTCTTTTAATTATACTAAAAAGGTGTTGTTATGACACATGCAATTTAGATAATGGGTATATCCGGAGTGGCTAGTTAATTCAGTTTTGTTTGTTCTGTTCATGAAATCAAACAGTAATTTTGCAAACTGCAAGCATTGGTTTAGACATGTTGTTAAATTGTTAATTTTACACTTAGGTGATTCTGTGATGTTTTCTCCATTAAATATAAAGACTATACGAATAAAGTTTGTGTGTTTGAGAGTTTTCATTAACACTAGATGCAATTTAGGCGATTACATGGATTTTTCTAATGGCAGTGTTTAATGAAAACACTTAATGTGGCTTAATGTATAAAAACAGAGACACTGGAGAAGCAAATTCAGTATACGGAATATTTTAATAATAAAATATATTATGCACAGGCCAGCAGATGAACAGAATATAAATGCAAAGTTATAAACCATTATAAATAAAGTACTTAATGTGCAATTTAGAGAACTGCATTCATATTCCGGGTTCATTTGCTTTCCTTTATATAATATGCATCATCAGTAAAGTCTATATTCTGAATTTGATCAGTTAAAATCTCATTCATAATGTACTGTAGAAGCACATTAAGAGTATTTCTCTTTTTCTGGATTTTTAAAATTATTTATTTAAATTATTATTTAATTGATCAAAGTTATATATAATGAAAATAATTAATAAAACATTTTATATTAATAAAATTAAATAATTTAATTCATTTTTAATCAAATGAAGATTAATTGCGTTTTTCTTCTTTTCATTCTGTTTTATGATTTGATACAAATATTAATACCGTGTCTAATGAAAAACATTAATAAAACATTTTTATATTAATACAATTAATAAAGCAATTTAATCAATCTTTTAAAATGTAATAAAAATATACCAATTAATTTACAACAAAACTTTGTAACTTTATTTATTTTTTTATTTTTAAAATTTTTATTTTTCTGGATTCTGTGTTTTATGATTTAATACAAATTAATTAATTGTGACTAATGAAATTAATTACTAAAACTTTTTTTTATATTATTAAAATTCATAAAACATTTAATCAATCTTTTAAAATGTAATCGAATAAAAATATAACAATTTAAAACAAAACTCTGCCATTTCTATTTTTTTATTTTTCACTTTTTTATTTTATTTTTCTGGATTCGGTGTTTTATGATTTTAAAATAAATGTATCAAAAATTGTGCCTAATAAATTAATTAACACAACTTTTTAATATTAACAAAACTAACAATTTAATCAATCTTTTAAAATGCAATCAAAATTTTTCTGGATTCTGTGTTTTATGATCTAAAACAAATTTATCAAAAACTGTGTCTAATGAAATTAATTACTAAAAGTTTTTTATATTAATAAAATTAATATAACAATTTATTTAATCATTTAAAATGTAATCAAATGAAAATATAATGATTTAAAAAAAAAACTTTTATTTATTTTTTTATTTTTTTCACATTTTACATTCTGTGTTTTATGATTTAAAACAAATGTATCAAAAAAAAAAGGTTTCTAATGAAATTAATTAATATAACTTTATTTATATTAATAAAACAAACAATTTAATCAATCTTTTAAAAAGTAATCAAAATTAAAAAAAAAACTTTTGCTATTTTTTATTTTATGTCAATTAAGGCGCTGCACAACAGAACTGTATAAATTGGCTGTATTCTTTAAAAATATTATTACTGTTATTATAATTACTACTTTGAGAAGTACATTTTAGTATAGAATAGTAATATATTTCTGTCATAATTTCTTCAAGTTAAACCAAACTTTTATTTTGGTTTGATCTTTGTGTTTCAGTGTAATTTTTCCTCAGATGAAACAGTGAGATATTGTTTATTAGTACTGAAGACGCTGAATTAGATTAGTTGTACTTTAAAGCAGTAAATCGTACCTTCTTCTTCTCCAGTGGAGCTGTTCTTCTTGACAGTCTCGGTGCTGCTCAGATCCTGCTCTACGGTGCTGGAAACCGTCGTGACGAAATTTGACGTGTGAGACTCGTCTGTAGACATCAAGAGGGTCGTCCCAGTGTCTTCAGCGTTGGACGTCAGGATGAAGGGAGTCGTGGTGCTCAGGGCGACGCTCGTTGTCATCTCCGTGGTGCTCTGGTTGAGTCTCTTGGGTTTGTTTCTGCGTCTGTACTGGATTTCTCCGCGAGCCTCGTGTCCGTGTGGGGCGGTGGAGAAGGAATCGGTGCTCGTCGTCATCACCGTCAGCGGCGCTTGGGACGACGGGTACGTGTCGCCCCACGAGCTGCCCTCCGTCTCCGGCACTCGACTCTCTCCGGAGTAGTTCTCGGTCGAGATGGAGACTTTGGGCTCAAGGGTTTCAGTTTTCTGTTCGGGTGTTTCGGTCACCACGATCCAATCGGCCGCCGTCGCCGGACCGTCCTGTGTAGATCGACTGGTCTGGTTGTTGTCCGCTTCGTCTCTAGCGGTGTTTGGTGGGACCGTCGTGGGTACGACTGGACTCGTGGCCGGAAAGGAGGTGATTAATTTGTCGTTTGTGATGGTCGAAGGACTAGACAGCCAAGAGTGACTCCACCATGACGTCAACCCTACAGACACAAACACAACCAGTGCCGTTACTGTAAAGAAAAAATAAAGTTCAATACAAATATAAAAAAAAAAATACATACATAAATAAAAATGATGAAAGCACAAAACAAAATGACTAAGATTTAAAATAAAATTAAAATAAGCCAATTCAAAATATGAATAAATACCACAATATTATAGACTATAAATAATACTAAAATAAAATATTAAATGAAAAACAAACTTCAAAACTTCTACAAAAATTAGAAATTATGTCTTGGCATCTAAATGAAATAAAACATGTTGAAGTTCAAAAATGACAAACTAAAATTTAAATAAATAAAAAGCACATAAATAAAAAGCAGAACATAAAAAAAAAAAAAAAAAAAAAAATTCAAAAGCACAAGAAATATTAATAAACACTATAATATTATAGCCTATAAATAATACTAAAATAAGATATTAGACGAAAGGCAAACTTAAAAACTTCTATAAAATTAGAAATGATGTCTGTGGAACTAAATAAAACAAGTTGAAGTACAAAAATGACTAAAAATAAAAGTTAAATAAAAAATGACTAAAAGTAAAACTAAGATTGAAATAAATAAATAAATAAATAAATAAATAGCAAATATATAAAGACCAGATCATAAAAACGACTAAACTGAAAATACAAAAAAAAGCTAATTCAAAATATTAATAAATACTATAATATTATAGCTTATAAATAATATTAAAATAAGATATTACATGAAAACAAACTTAAATACTTCTACGAAAATTAGAAATGATGTCTTGGCAACTAAATGAAATAAAACAAGTTGAAGTACAAAAATGACTAAAAAATAAATAAATAAATAAAAAACAGAACATGAAAAATTATAAAAAAATATTTTTAAAAAAATGACAAAAGCACATAACAAAACGACTGAAAAGCTAATTCAAATAAATACTAATGAAATTATTTATAAAATAATTAATAAATTAATTAACAAATAGTTTAACCTACAAATAATACTAAAATAAAACTATCAGACATCAAGAATTTTTTGTGTTTCAGTGTTGTTAATTAAAAGTAAAGCTATTAAAAACAGTTTTCATTAACTGAAATAAAGCTAAAATAAAAGAAAATATAAATACAAATGCTTGGCAACTAACTAAAATAAAATAAGTTTAAGCTGAAGTACAAAAATGGCTAAATCTAAAATGTAAAAATATGGAGTGAAATAGAAATATTTTTATATTCTTAGAAATATTTTTAAATATCACAAAGATCACATAGCAAAACGTCTAAGACTTAAAATTAAATAAAATAAAAATTTAATTCAGAATATTAATAAATACTATAATAGTATAGCTTAGAAATAAAATAAAATAAAAG
The DNA here is from genome assembly GCF_022985175.1 of Labeo rohita. NCBI lineage: Eukaryota > Metazoa > Chordata > Actinopteri > Cypriniformes > Cyprinidae > Labeo > Labeo rohita. The sequence goes on from NC_066870.1 coordinate 37,842,204, forward strand.
GCCAACTAAAAAATAACACTAAAATTCTAAATTAATTTTTAGTATTACTCACAGGCTATTCTGTTACATTATTTATTAACATCAATTAACATTTTATTTCAGTTTAGACTTTTTGTTATATGCTTTCAATATTTTTTTATATATTTTTTTAAATTTCATTTCTGTTTGACTCTATATTCTTATTACAATTTTAGTCATTTTAGTCATCTTCATTACCACCACAACCTTTTTTCATCTGTTTGCCTCGATCAAATAAGCAGCACTAACAAGGTAGAGACTAAAACATGCTTTGGGTAATGAGAATGATTAGTTAAAGACTCGTTTCCAAATGAGAGTGATGATTATTAATCTGTCTGCAGGGCTTTATTCGATCTGCAGTCGTGTTTGTGTGCATTTAGATGTTGCTCTTTTCGGATTCATTCCTCCGATCTGTTTTTGTCTCTAGAGAGCGACGAACCGTCTGCCAGACTCTCATTACAGATTCACTTGACTCCACTTCTCATTTACTTGTCTAAGACTTCAGGCTGTTTGCCTTTTGTCTAGTGGTCAAGATTTACTAATATCATTACTATTGCTCATTTTTGAGATTACAGTGATCTGAACCAAACGTCAGCATGTAACTCCATCTGTTCATGGATAATTCCTCAAACTAAAATTATTAATTAAAATAAAGCTAAAATAATAATTAAAAAAAAACCTGTATTAGATAAAAAAATTTTTTTTACAAAAATTTGAAATAAAAATAAATTTGAAATAAAATATGTTGCTAAAAATAAATAAAAGCTAAATAAAAATAATAAAAAAAAAAAACTTTATAAAATGGCAAAAGCATACAGAATGACTGGAACTAAAATTTAAAGTTAGAATACATTTTTGCAATTATTTTAATTAATTTACTTCAGTTGAAACATATCTAAAATCAAATGAAATATAAATATTGGATTAAAAAAATGTAAATAGAATTTAATAAATAGAACTAAAATAAAATAAGCTGAAATTACTAACATTTACTACAATAAACACTACAATAAAACTGAATATATAAAAATGAATAAAACTGTCAATGATTGAAATGATTGAAAAATAAAAAGAAATTTGCATATATAAATATAAAAACTATTCTTCAATTTTATTTCAGTGCTGATTTTAGTAATTTTAAGTTTTAGTAACTTAAATGAACTTAAAACTTAATTTTTCTAAATTAATTTGAAAATTAAATGAATGTTGATTGGCAACTGACTAAAATAAAACAAGTTTTAGTTATTTAAAGCAAATTTATAATGCAAAATTATATATATATATATATATATTTTTTTTTTTCTTAATTTGTGAGATTAAAAAAAAAAAAAAAATGTGACTTCAATTCTAGAATTTTGAGTAATTCTAAGTTCACATTTCACAATTCTCAGTTTATATCTCAGAATGTTTTTTTCTATTTCAAAGAAAAAAGTTATTAAGAAAAAAATATCAACTTTATGAAAAGCATCCTTGGGTTTTTAAAAAGTGCTATGTAAATAAAACATCATCATCATCATCATCATCATTATTATTACTATTATATAAAATTAAAAAATATATATATTTTAAAAATTAAATTGTGTGTGTACTGTGTATACTTACTATGTATATATAAATACATGTATATATAAATATATTTAAGAAAAATATGTTGTTTATATATTAAATATATTTATATAAAATATTAATTATATATAAAAAATGTTAATGCATGTAAATATTTTCAAAATATATATACTGTATGTGTGTGTATTTATATACACATAATAAATATACACCATCTACACATATATTTTATGTAAAAAAACACTTTGAATCACAATTGATCATTGCACAACCCTACTTTTTTCTGTAGTGGAAACAAACGGAATTGTTTGAAGATTAACATTTTGCAAATCCGACATAAATTTGCAATGCTGATTATCCTCCTTAAAATTACAAGGAAAAAAGTCCAGATTGTGAGATATAATCTCAGATTCATGAAAAAATAGTTTGAATTGTGAGATAAAAACACAGTTACGCAGTTATGAACTGTATGCCAACACATTTTGCAATGTAACGACGCACAAAATCTTGCATCGCTACAAGCGAACAACCGATTGCTAGTACGGCCGCAGGCCAAACGCCGGCGGCTGCATTTGCGTACTTGTATACGGCCCAAGGCAACATCCTCACAGAAATAAACCCTCACAAATGAGTCATAATAATAAAAAAGTGCACATGCATTGTTGGTTTTGTTATGTCTTGTATATCAGCAGAAGAAACCACACAAAGCACTGGAGCATACAGCACAGCAAGTGTGCAGAAGGTTACACTTTTCCAGTTTCTGGCTTCCTGTCTCAATCTTTCAGCCCTCAATTATGAAACTTCCACTGGGGCAGAGCCGAAATTCTGCCTTCACGGAAAATGGACTTTAATAATGTAGGCGACAGGCCTAAGTTTCCATTTAGCGTTAAACATTAATGCGGCCGGGTTCAGTTTGGGCCAGACAAGGTATCTGTATTAATGAAGACAGGAGGGCAGAGAGGACGCTAACTCAATCCTTAAACTTTAACGCTCTGCCCTCCTCGACAAATACAGAGTTTGCTGTAAGAAAACAGTTTCAGGTTGTGGTTGAAGTGAATCTGACAGGACAACATCAATGAACTCAACTCCCTCCTCTCAATCTCACGACTTCTTCCCGCTGGGTTTGAGCTTGATTTATCCGACTAACTCTCAGCAACGCTGGCGGATCATCTCTCAGTGATGACGAGCAACTAAATCACACTTGACACTAGCAGGGCTCATGCTTTCACAAAATGCATGGCTAAATAAGTGCAATTATGAAACTAATTTACAAACAATTTATTAAATCTGTAGCAAAAATGTAACTAAATAGAAACACAAAAATTAATAAAAATGACAAATACACAAAACAAAAATAAACTGAAAAGTGACAATATAAAAATGAAATGTTTTTTGAAAAAAAAAAAAAAAATTATTTTAGTTTTAGTGATTTTAAGTTTTAGTAACTTAAACGTATTTTATTTTAGTTAGCTACTCATGTTACATTTCAATTTTTTTAAAGCTAATTTATAATTCAAAATTTTAATAAACGCTTTAATAGCATATAAATAATAGTAAAATAATACAGACTGAAGTTGTTTTCACTTAATGTTCTTAACTATAATTAAATTCAATTTAAGGCACAATTAAATCCTTTTTTTGTCAAAATTAGTCCCCCCCAAATGTATTATTATTATTATTATTATTATTACAGTTTTGTAGATTTTGTTTTAATGGTTAAATTTAGTAAACAAAAAGTAATAAAAATAGCAATTAAAAACCATGTATAATTAATAAAAAATAAAGAAACATACAATTAAACAAAAAAAAAGGAAACAAATATACAATTTTTTTTACAAATATATTTTTTTAATTTTTATTTATTTATTTTTTTTACATGTTTGCTGGATTCTGTTTAAATGGTTAAAAAGTATGTTTAAATTAATAGAATATAACATATGAAATGTAACATTTTCAGGGCCCTAGGATATATGGATATATATATATACACATACATACATATATATATATATTTTTTTCTCTAGATTCTGATTTTCTAGATTCTGTTTTAATGGTTAAATTTAGTATGCAAAAATAATAAAAATAATAAATTAATTAATAAAAACTAAAGAAACATACAATTTAACAACAATTTATTAAAAAAAGTTAACAAATTAATTTTTTTAGGGCCCTGTGAAATAATTTCCCCCAAATTTTTTTTTTAATTATTATTATTATTATTATTTTATATGTTTTATGGATTCTGTTTTAATGGTTAAAAATAAATTTTAGCAACCAAAAAGTATGTTTAAATTAATTTAAATTTAAATTATTCAATTATTGTCCGCCCCAATTTTATTTATTTATTTACAATTTTCTAGATTCTGTTTTAATGATTAAATTTAGTACGCAAAAATAATAAAAACAGTAATTAAAAAGTAATCTTCTTTTCTAGCGTTTTTTGTTAATATTTTAAAATATATTTTATTTTCATATTTTCTCTTTTCACTTTAATTTGAAAGTTTTAATCATTTTATTGTGTGTTTATAATTGTTATTAGTTTTTTTTAAATATGTCTATATAGTTTTTTGTATAGTTTGTATAATTTTTGGTATTTTATGTCAGTTAATGTTTATTTCAGTTAACATTTGTTTTTTCTTGTTTTTTTTTTTTTTGTTTTTTTTTAATTAACAGTAATGACACTGGTGATTTATCGCCCGACATAATTAAAATGCATCTTCCTTTTCTGAAAATATTCTCTTAATCAGTCATTTTTGCTGTGTTGCATCCATTTCTTTCTTACTAGAATTATTGCTCATACCTGATCCGGGAGTTGCAGTGGTCCTGACGTCCGTCACGGGCGTCTCCGTCGCAGCCGCGCTCTTGGTCGTCTCCTCCGCTTCACTTCCTGTCAGGTAGCTCCAGGGTTTCCATAACGAGCTGACGATGTTGGTGAGTGAACTCTCGGCCTTTTCTTGAGGAGCGTCTGAAGGAGCCGCAGGACTCACGGACTGCCCGGACAGACCTTCGTCCTCATCCTCTTCCTCTCGGGCCGAACCGCCGGGACTCAGATCCGACCTCAGATCAGGAAGCACCTGTCGGCTGTCTGGGAACGAGTCCAGCTGGCCGCTCCAGTCCAGAGACGTGTCTCCGGCGCGCAGACGGACCGTCAGATACTCGGCCGACAGCTCGGCGGGTTCGGCGGCCATGAGCGGCTCTTTGTCCAAATCCACCTGTCCGGTCCAGTTAGCGGGCTGAAGGTCAGGCGAGTCCGGCTGGCTGGCGGTCTGTGCGTCTGGAATACAGTCAGATAGGAGCTCATTTAACATCAACACGTTTTACTTTCAAAATATGACACATTTCCAAGTTAAACAGGACTTCAACTATAATTCAACTTGCTTATTCACTGGCTGCACTGTGAATATGATAAATAACTCATTTAACAACATACACCACCGTTTAAAAGATTTAGATTTGTTTATGTTTTGAAAGAGTCTCTTCTGCTCACCAAGGCTACATTTATTTAATCAAAAATACAGTAAAAAATGTAAATATTAAGTTGGCTTGAGAAAGCCTCCTTACTGAAATGCTATTTAAACTTATTCTTCTTCTTCTTCTTCTGAGACTAAATCAGCTTTAACTCTACAAACTCCAAGATCTTCAGACTGATCTGACTGACTGTGCTGCATCTTTCCTAACTGATCGGACTTACGGTTTTCCTAAATATGACTATTAAAACTGGAGGAAATAGTGACTTGCTAATCATGCTAGAAACATGACAACAACTTGCTAATCAGGTTAGAAACATGCTAGCCAATTTTTGCTAATTATGCTAGAAACATGTTAGCTACTTGCTAATTATGTTAGAAACATGCTAGCAACTTGCTAATCATGCTAGCAACATGCTACCAACTTGCTTATTATGCTAGAAACATGCTAGCAACTTGCTAATCATGCTAGAAACATTTTAGCAACTTGCTTATCATGCTAGAAACATGCTAGCAACTTGCTAATTATGTTAGAAACATGCTAGCAACATGCTACCAACTTGCTTATTATGCTAGAAACATGCTAGCAACTTGCTAATCATGCTAGAAACATTTTAGCAACTTGCTAATCATGCTAGAAACATGCTAGCAACTTGCTAATTATGTTAGAAACATGCTAGCAACATGCTACCAACTTGCTTATTATGCTAGAAACATGCTAGCAACTTGCTAATCATGCTAGAAACATTTTAGCTACTTGTTAATCATGCTAGAAACATGCTAACAACTTGCTAATTATGTTAGAAACATGTTAGCAAATTTTTGCTAATCATGCTAGAAACATGTTAGCTATTTTAAAAATTTTGTTAGAAACATGCTAGCAACTTGTTAATCATGCTAGAAACATGTTAGCTACTTGCTAATTATGTTAGAAACATGCTAGCAACTTGTTAATCATGCAAGAAACATGATAGCAACATGCTACCAACTTGCTTATTATGCTAGAAACATGCTAGCAACTTGCTAATCATGCTAGAAACATTTTAGCTACTTGTTAATCATGCTAGAAACATGCTAACAACTTGCTAATTATGTTAGAAACATGTTAGCAAATTTTTGCTAATCATGCTAGAAACATGTTAGCTACTTGATAATTATGTTAGAAACATGCTAGCAACTTGCTAATCATGCTAGAAACATATGAGCTACTTGCTAATCACGTTAGAAACATGCTAACAACTTGTTTATTATGCTAGAAATATGCTAGCAACTTGCTAATCATGCAGAAGCATGCTAGCTACTTGCTAATCATGCTAGAAACATGCTAGCAACTTACTGATAATGCTAGAAAAAAATGTTAACAACTTGCTAATCATGCTAGAAACATGACAACAACTTGCTAATCAGGTTATAAATATGATAGCAACTTGTTAATCACGCAAGAAACATGCTAGCAACATGCTACCAACTTGCTTATTATGTTAGAAACATGCTAGCAACTTGCTAATCATGCTAGAAACATTTTAGCAACTTGCTAATCATGCTAGAAACATGTTAGCAACTTGGTAATCAGGTTAGAAACATGCTAGCAACTTTTTGCTAATTATGCTAGAAACATGTTAGCTACTTGCTAATCACACTAGAAACATGCTAACAACTTTTTGCTAATTATGCTAGAAACATGTTAGCTACTTGCTAATCACGTTAGAAACATGCTAGAAACTTGCTAATTATGCTAGAAACATGCTACCAAGTTGCTTATTATGTTAGAAACATGCTAGCAACTTGCTAATTATGTTAGAAACAATGCTAGCAAATGAATAATCATGTTAGCTACTTGCTAATCATGCTAGAAACATGCTACCAACTTGCTTATTATGTTAGAAACAATGCTAGCAACTTACTAATCATGCTAGAAACATGTTAACAACTTGCTAATCAGTTAGAAACATGTTAGCAAATTTTTGCTAATTATGCTAGAAACATGTTAGCTACTTGTTAATCACGCTAGAAACATGCTAACAACTTGCTTATTATGCTAGAAATATGCTAGCTACTTGCTAATCATGCTAGAAACATGCAACCAACTTGAAATAATTGTTGTTGTTTTAATTATATATTAAGTTAATTATTCATTTAATACATAGTATATTTAATAGAATATTTTATTATATGTACTTATTTAGTAAACGCCTAAACATATTTAGAAACATATTTAACTCTACAGCATTTCTTCATTTAACTCTTACACAGCCTGTGTAATTTTGAAGAGAAAGTAAAAAATAATCCTGAAAACCTTTTTTCTTAAATATAACTATTTTTAATGCAAAAAAAATAAATAATAAAATATGTAAAATTTGTCCATTTACTGATAAAAAAGTTCTGATGGATTAGTATTTAATGTTAGTAAGAAAGAAAACAGGTGAAATAAACAGGCCGTATTAAGTGTTTAATTTCTAACTCAGGGTGAAAATGATGGTGAAAATTTATTTTTTAATGTAAAAACCTTGTCTAAGTGCACTTCCAGAAAAAAATAAAGCATTCAGATGGATTTAGTATTTAATCTTTGTTGCAAAGAATGCTGAATTCTTCTCAGCATCAGTGCCAGTGATTGAACGTCATGAGCAAAACACAAATGAACACCCAAATTTTCCAGTGGTTAACGCTGAAATGTCAAGTGTGAAATGAATCGTACCGCTCCTGGAGGAATACGTGTCTTCTGTTCTCTCCTCTGAACTGTCGTCTCCGGTCATGTACCTCCACGGTCTCAGTAAAGACTTCACGATGCCCGTGAGAGCCTTCTGCGTTTTCTTTTCTGTTGACGCATTCAATTCAATTACTTCAGATCGTCTCTCCAAACACATTACTCAACGTGCAAGAAATGTCAAGGTCACAGGTTCGATTAGCGGAGACATGCATGCTGATATAAAGTAAACCTTGAATGTGCTGTAAATCACTTTGGATTACTGCTGTCAGATGAATAAATCTAGATGTTCAGAATGACAAACCAGCTACTATTTCATACTGTGAAAAGTATGCACATTTTCATAATGCATGGAATATCCGACTACATTTATACATTTTCCATTTGCAGTCTGACAAGTTTTAAATTTTTTAACATCATCTTGACCATCATTTGCTTTGTATGCAAAATGGCCTTTTAGACATTAGACATTGCATTATAAATGCAAACTATCGTTACTTAAACCATGATGGCTGAATGGCACTAGCCAAATTAAAAATGCAACACTGAAGTAGCTAAAAAAAATAGTATGCAGTATACTATAGATATTGTTTAGTATGCTCAGTATCTCAAATAATATTTATTTAGTGCATTTACTGTCACTTTTGATCAATTTAAAGCCTCCTTGCTAAATAAATACATTATATTTCTTACAAAAAAAGGAAAAAAACTTAATGATATTAAACTTTTGAATGATTGTATATGTGTCAGAGGTATATAAGTTTTATATACAATATAATGACAGCTATAATGTTATATATTATTTAGTACAAAGTATATTTAACAGAAAAGTTTTAATATACTTATTTAGTAAAATAATTGTAAATAAATATTTCATTAATTATTTTAAAAGTAAGCGTGAAAATGGAGCTGGAAAAATAACTTAATTGAAATAATAATACTAAACATATATATATAAAAAAAAATAAGTAAACAAATAAATAAATAAAGTAAGCAAATAAATAAATATTATTTTATTTTATGTATATGGTATATTATGTATTTATTTATTTAGTATACTTAATATATTATTATTTAGTATATTTATTTACATAGCAAATAAGTATTTAATACATAATATTAATGCATTTAATAATATTAATGTATATAATAATAATAATTTATTATTATTATTATTATTAATATAATTTATTAAGGCATTACACTAAAAATTATAACATCACTATAGTGACATATTACAATCTGAAGATTTAAATATAAATCAAAATAATGTTTTGGAAGGTCATTTACAGTAAATGATATTATAACTAAACAATTTAAAATAAATATTTCATTATTTAATTATTTTTAAAGTGAGTGTGAAAAATGGACCTGAAAATTTTTTATTAATTTAAATAATAATACTACATACATAATAAAAAAAATGTATTAAATATATTAATAAAAAATAATTTACGAAAAATTAGAGACATCAGACTTTCTTTTTGGGTTACTACAGATTTGTCTGTAAGTAAATAAGTAAATAAATAAATAAATAAAAATTAATTAATTAATATTATTATATTTTATTTAAATTATACATTATTTATTTATTATTTTATTTTATTTATTATATGTTACATTATTTATTTATTTATTTATTTGTTTAGTATACTTAATAGATTTTCTTAATAGTCTTTACATCACTATAATGACATTTTAAAATCTGAAAATGTAAAAACAAATCAAAATAATGTTTTGCAAAGTGATTTGCAGTAAATACTGAACTCTTAAAGGTACAGCACCCAAAACAGACCATTTAATTTTTAAGAGAGGATGAAAAATGGACCTGAAAAACTAAATTTTGACTATTTTTTACAGATGAAAACCATGACTAATATTATAAGTGGACTTTCTGAGAAAAAAGAAAATGTTACAATATGTACAGTATGATAGAACATTGTCACTTTTCCAAAAAACAAGAGCTTCTGACTTAATATTTAATCTTTGTTGCAAAGAATTATGGATTCTTATGGTTCACAGCATCCCTTTATTAATCGATTAAACCCCTTTAGCATGTGCTAGATTAAAAAAATAATCAATAATAATTGCTTCTGTAATGCACGGCTGCATAACGAGTCAATGCATACCTCGATAGCAGAAAGCATCGAACCGTGCCGTTCCGTTGCTCAGTTCTGTGGGAGAAACGGTTCGGACGCCTGGTTCTCCAGCGGGACAGTCGGACCGCAGCGAGCTGATGGAAAACCTCACGCTGCCATCAGACAGCCAGGCCGGCTCGCAGTGGTCCAGCCCAGACCTCCAGGCCAGATAGAGCTGACCGACGGTCGCCAGCCGGCCGCCCAGAGACGCGCAGTGAGCCGAGGCCTCCGGATGAGTCAGTCTGTCAGGAACGGCGGCGGGAAACACTTCACCTGCACAACCACAGGACGAGAACAGGTGCAACTGCACTTCAGCTGGACAGATGGCTTGTGCGTTCAGATGAATTAATGGCACGACACTAAACGTAAATATGTTTATAATAAATGTTACAAAACAGCATCATGCATCAAACGGCATCATCAAAAACCCATTACATTTATTTCCATTATATGTGAAAGGATCCTATCATTATTTATCCATGAATTACAGCATGATGATTTTTGTAAATGATTAAAAATGCACCTTTTATAAATCAGTTATGAATTATTCATACGTTGTCACTAACAGCACCACATACATTTCTGTAGTGTTACTGTAATAGTTTATAAAAAGTAAAAATATATATAGACATTTAGGTAACGTTGGGAAATAAAGAAAATCCACAAAATATTATACAAAATGCATAATTTAATATGAAATATTTTCATGGCTAATAATTGCTTTCAGAGTTACTATTGACTTTTCTGTAAATATATAATTAAATAAAAAATACAATAATTTTTGTTATTATTTTACTAACTTAAATGTATATTATGTATGAATATTATACATTAAATTATTTTCATATATTTCCTAGTTATGTAGTTACTTAGTAAATAATAAATATTGAATATATAACATAATATGCAATTAACATAACAAATATTATTAATAATAATAGTAACATTTATAGAAAAATCAGCTGTAACCCTGAAAGCAGCCATAATAATAATAATAATAATAATAATAATAATAATAATAATTATTATTATTATTATTATTATTCATTTATTCATTTAGAGAAAAATCAGCTGTAACCCTGGAATAAATGAATAATAGTAATAATAATAATAATAATAATAATACTATTAGATCAAAAAATCTAATAAAAAATACAATTATTTCTATTTTAATTGTTTTTATTTTAATTATTTCTTATTTAATGTTTTATTACACACTATGTTTTAATATTATATAATACATACAAAATAATATATAATAAATTAAATTAAAAATTAAATTAAAAAAGTTAAATTAAATTATTTAGTGTTTTAAACCGCATCCAAGCAGTATATTAGCTCTATTATTAATATAATAGTTTGAAACACATTTTTATTGATCCCATTTTTTTTCCCACTGTAATCATGTTTTCTGGAATCTCACCTTGCATGTCACTGGCGAAACAGTAAACGTCAAACAATTCCGAAGGATCCCGTTTCCCATAATTCCTCACCCCCTGAGAAAACTCTGCGTGTCCATAGCAACCGAGCTCCGGTCTCTGTACGGGATACCTGCGGGGAGGAGATGGGTTTAAAATCGGATGAAACGTCTGCACTGTGGGAACTGGCTGAATCCACATATCCGTATGTAAATAAAGCTGTGCTGTCATGGAAACACTGATAAATAATTTCACTGCAATATTATAACAGCATCCTTATAATAGCTCAAGGTGAAGGGCGTCTGTCTGCTCACAGCTGGAATGTAATATTTGCCCACAGTATCCTTCATCAGCACTGACAGATGCTGTATGCTGTGATTACGAAAGTTCACAAATGTCGCTGTCCAAATGCTGAAACAAACCTTCTGAAGAAACTTCACAAAATATGTTTCAGGTGTGTAAAAATGTTTGAAATATTTTTAAAAATAATATTAATATATGATATTCAATAATAAAATAATTGTACAATTATTCTTATTTTTATTTTAAATTATTATTAGTAATACATAATATATAAAACAATAAAATAACCAGATACTAAAGTTTGTAGACAAACTTTAAGTTGGCTTGAAAAAGCCTAGCCAGAAAGTTTTAAAAAGTTTTAAATGTTTGATGGTTTTCAGTTTGAAATCGTTTTCAGTTTAAAATAGTTTGAAAGAAATTAAAGTCTGAATGGTTTGAAGGCAATACAGTCTATTAGAAAAACAGATAGGGTGTTGTTATGTGGTTGCTAGGTACTCAGGGTGGATGCTAGGGTGTTACTAGCATGTTATTTTCATGATTAGCAAGTTACTAGCATGTTGCTAGCATTTTTCTAGTATGTTTAACATGTTACTAACATGTTGCTAGCATGTTTCTAGCGTGCTTAGCATGTTACTAGCATAATTCTAGCATGACTAACATGTTACTACCATTTTGATAGCATGATTTGGAAGTTACTAGCATATTGCTAGCCTGATTCTAATATGATTAACATGTTACTAGCATAATTCCAAAATGATTAGCAAGTTACTAGCATGATTGTAGCATGACTAGTGTGTTACAACCATGTTGCTAACATGATTAGGAAGTTACTAGCATGTTGCTAGTATGATTAGCTAGTTACTAACATGTTGCTAGCCTGTTTCTAGTATGATTAGCATGTTATTACCATGTTGCTAACATAATTAACAATTTACTAACATGTTGCTAGCATTTTTCTAGCATGTTTAACATGTGACTAGCGTGATTAGCAAGTTACTAGCATGATCCTAGCATGATTAGCATGCTACTAACATGATTCTAGTATGACTAGCATGTTACTAGCATGATTATAGCATGATTAGCGTGTTACTACCATTTTGCTAGCATGATTTGGAAGTTACTAGCATGTTGCTAGCCTGTTTCTAGTATGATTAGCATGTTATTAACGTGTTTCTAGTATGATTAGCAAGTTGCTAGCATGATTAGCATGTTCAAACCAGCTAAAAACCAGTTGATTCAGCTAAAAAACAGCTAAAACCAGCCTAGGCTGGTTGTCTAGTCTTAGCTGGTTTAAGCTTGGTTTTGTCTTTTGACAGGTCTCCCAGCTAAGACCAGCCTGACAGCTAAAATTGGCCAAAACCAGTAAAACCAGCCTGGGAGACCAGTCAAAGCAGTCAATCAGCTTAGGCTGGTTTTGCATTTTTTTCAGTAGGGAGTTATAAACAGCAAATAAACAGTTTAAACACACCATACGACTCATTCTACAAAAGTTCTCACCCCCACAATGAAAGTCTATGGGATTTTTGGTGGTTTTAATAGTCTGGTTTAAATGTAAGCCGGATCAGTTAGAAAATATACAGCAATTGGACCAGTCTGGTCTGGGCTGAGTTTGGTGGTTGTAGCTTAAAGTAGTTTAAATAAGAAAACAGTAAGTTGTATTATTATTATTTATTTACAGAAAAATCAATGTTTTTTTTAATCTATGTACATAATTATGTATTTTATATTAGTATATTTAATAATACACTAAATAATATATATAATATACTGTATATAAATCATTTCCAAATGCTTATGACACAAATGACTGTGGCAGCGGCTGAAATGTGACTGACCTGACGCTCTGGTCTTTGAGCCATCCGGCCGCACAGCTGTTCATGCTGGAGTGAAACGCCGCCCACAGCTGCTCAGGGGTCGCGACCTCGGCCGAATTCTCCTCACACGCGCGAACGGCCTCCGCAAATGACAGCGAATACCGGTCCGCAGGAGAACGGTAGTGAAACACCACACCTGAAAACACAAGAGAAAACAGCTTGAGAGCAGTTTCTGAGGACAGTCACAGACAAGCACTGGGGATAAGAATTGGTCAATATTATTATTATTATTGTCATTATTTATTTATTTATTTATTTATTATTATTTTTTAAATTATTATCTTATACTTTTTTTCTCTTTAAGATGTAATCTGAACAGTTTTAGTCATAAAATCTGTTGTCACAAAAACAAACAAACAAATAAATAAATAAATAAATAATAAAATACTATAATATTAAAATTAATAATATTAAAATTAAACAATATAATATATAATATAATAATATTACCCAATAAAAGTATTATTTAAATGTATTATTAAATTGTTATTTTAAAGTATTATTATTATTATTATTATTATTAATATTAACAACAACATATAAATTATTATTAATATTTAAGATACTTAAGATATTTTAAAATTATCATTTTAATTACAACTCATTAAAATTGTGTTATGGGTTACAATACAGTTTGATTTGTCCATTAGTTTGACAAATATGCCCTTAAAAGTATTTACAAAATATTAATAATATTATTATATAACATTAATTGAAAGTATTAGTATTATTATGATGATTATTAATATTTTATTTATTATTTTAAATGTTGTTTATTATTTTCATTTGCAACAACAACTATAATAATAACAATAAAATAGTATCTAATAATAAAATATCTAAATAACATTAACATATTGTAATTTATTATTATTATAATAATAACATATTTAATAATAAAATATAATACAAATATTTTAATGATTACTTTAAATATTACTTATTAAAATAGTTTTCTAGGTTACAATCAAGTTTGACTCATTTGTACCTCAGTTTGTAAAAAGAAAATTGTTTAAATGTTTTTTTAAAGATTTTTAAAATCTCTATATAGATTTTATTTATTTTAATTTATGATTTCTTAATTTAAGTACTTCATCTTAAACTTATTTCAGTTGTTTTCTATTTTCCTTAATTCCTGACTTATTTTTTTTTATTTAATATGTAATTTTTATTTTATTTTAAGCTTTGTTCTGTTAACAAACAGTTTTGGTTAACAGTAACAACACTCTTTCAAGGACCATAACTTATCCTGAAATGTGTGTAATATTATAAAATATGAATGAAAAAGTTAAAGAAAAGTACAATAATTGAATATTCAATTAACTTCAGCTATAAAGCAGCTCTGCTGAAGACATCAGTGTGATTATTGAGCTCAGTGTTGATTCAATTCAGTTCAATAACAGTGTGAAGTTAGTGTCATTATCAGATATTATCATCTGTCACTATCAGCTCAATTCAGCTCATATTTAGTTCTCATCTGATAGTGTCAGGACATTAAATCAATAATATTACTGAATATTAATAGTCTTTTACAGCACATACATTATGTAGAACGCTTGAGTTGATTTATCTGCAGTTTAGTGCAATTTCCCTCATTAGGCGTCACCTGTTTTCCTCAGAATTCACACCAGCTCTCATTCGCAGGTAATCAATCTCACCGCTCTAATTAAAGAGTTACGGCCAATTAAGCAGTTAATGAGAGCCTCAGACGAAAATGAAAATAAAGCCAAGCTAAAGTTAGACGGGAAACGAGGGAAAAAGCTGCAATGAATATGATATTGACAGTCTGAATGGATGTAATGAGAAGGTAATTAATTCACAGCAGACTCCTGGACTCTTAACGAGCCTCAATGTTTATTTGAAAAGTGCCGCTCTGGGTTCGCATGTGCTCACGATACACTTTAGCCGTGCAAAATGACTTTCATAATGATTTCAGCTCGCTCGCTGGGGGTTTACAGACAAATATATTAAGCTGTAATTTTCTTTTAATTGAACTGCTAAATGAGGACCGTACAGAACTTAAGACATTATTACTGCAGTCATTTTCTCCAAAGCTGATTTAAAACAATGTCCACTGTGTGAAATAAATAAAAAAATCTATATTTTAAATGTGCTAAATAAATAAAATATTATACTATTATTGTAAAAATATATTTTTTAAAAAAATCACCAAAATTATACATTAGTGCTAATAATAATAATAATAATAATAATAATAATAATATATTATATGAAAATATAATTGAATTTAATTATAAATACTTGTTCACAAATCAAGGCAGTGTTATTTTAGTATTATTTATATATTATTATATTATTTATTAATATAATAAATCAGCTTTTGTTTTTATATTTTCAACTTTTAAGTTTTTTTTTAATATTCGTATTTAGATTTAATTTATATTTCAGTTGTATTTTTAGTCATTTTAGTATTCAAACTTATTTTAGTTGACAGCATTTTTTTTGTGTGCTTTTGTTATGTGTATTTCATTTTTTTTATATTTGTATTTCGATTTATTTATATTTCAGTTGTTTTTTTTTTAGCAATTTTAGCATTTCAAAGTTATTTTAGTGTGCAACATTTTGTATTTTTTCAAGTTTTACATTTTTCATCTAACATTAATATTTTAGTTTATTTCAATTAACAATGCGTGTATTCAACTAAATTTGTGAAATGCTATAAAATATAATGCTATAAAAAATATAATTTTGACAAAGTACAGATTTTGGTTTTATTCATAAAGAATTATGAATTCAATATTTACTGAATTATATTCAATATTCAATATTTATTCATATTTTGAACTTACATTTGTTTATATTTTCAGTTTTCAATTTTATTTTAGTTAAAGTTTTAGTGATTTTAATGTCCTTTAAACATTTTTATTAGTTGTTTATTTTTAGTTATTGATTAGAAATATTTAATGTTTGGATTCAATTTCATTTTTTTAATTTCAGTGTTATTAATTTTAGTACTTAAACTTATTTCAGTTCATTTCTAATTTTTACAGAAATATCTGACTGAAAGTTTAAGCTTTTCATCTAAAATTGATATTTTATATTTATTTATATTTCAGTTTATTTCAGCTTTATTTCAATTAGCCCTAACAAACATCTGTGTAATGCTATAAAATATTTATTAAGTAACCACGTCTTTATGTTAAATTATATTTATTAATATTTATATTTTTATATATTTACAATATATATTACATATACATATATTTATATTTATGCTTATAAATAATTAGTAATTCAATTTCTTAATTTCCAGCTCATTTACAATTTTAAAAGCAGTGTTATTTCTGTATTATGTATATACTAGTATTTATTAATATTTTGAATTAGCTTTTATTTTTATATTTTCATTTATATTGTAGTTATTTTGTTATGCACTTTTGTTTTTATTAGTTTTTTAAGATTTTAAATGTATTTGTATACAGAATTTATCTTTAATATCAGTTCTATTATTTCAGTTCATTTCTAATTTGCTAGCCTTTGCTAACCTAATCTTTATATTTCATTTTAATTTTAACATCATTTCAATTACTGAGAACTATTTATAATAGTTTTATTTAACACTGTTTCAAGAACCACCATTTATCCAGAGATGTGTGTTAATGCTATAAAATATGTATGAAACAGTCCAGGAAAAGTACAATAATTGAATATTAAATCACTCCGGTTCATTAGCGGATGATTTCCAGCCCGTTTGGATCTCACCTGTGACCTCCAGGTTGACTGTATCCTGCTCATAATTTTCTCCCAGGGCGACGTGGCATCGGAACGTCCCGGAATCATTGGAGCGGAGCTGGGAAAGCGCCAGTGATGCGTTGAGCGGGTTGGTGGAGTATCCAGGCAGACTGACCCGACCCGCGTACGCCTGGTGCACCCTGACCACCCCGTCCCGCGCCGTCAGCACCGTCCTCTCCTGTGCTCCGGAGCTGCGGGTCCAGTGGATGTACGGGCCGTGTCCCGGGACGAGGGTGGCCGGCAGGGTGAACACACACGGGATGAGGGCAGAGTCGGCTAACGGACGCCGCAGGGGAGGATGGGTCACTCTCCGGACCGTCACCGGAGTCTCAGCTCGACTCACACCTGACAGAACAGAGAGAAACGTTAGAGTCAATAATTACCTGTTTCAGTATCAAAAAATATGTTAAAAATCTGATTTAAAATATGAACAAAAACTAGTTCAGCAGTATTCATTATTTAAATACTATATGTCTATATTATGTTTATTAATTATTTGTTTAATTATTTTACAAAATGAGCAAAAGAGAAATAAAAATAAGTTTAAAATAAATGTAAATTTAAAATTTAAATTTAAAGTTTTTTATATTTAGTTAATGTTTATTTCAAGTAATGAAAATGCTTTTTATGGATTTAGAGTTTATTAATTATTCTTTTTATTTATTTTACTAAATGAAAAATTTGAAAATTAAAAATAAAATAAGTCTGAAGTACTAAAATAACTAAAACTTCAATAAATATGAACAAAGTTTTTTATTTTATTTTAGTTAACTTTTATATTATTTCAAGTAATGAAACTACTTTTTGTGTTTCTTCAGAGTTTATTAATTATTCATTTGAGTTATTTTACTAAATGAGCAAATGGGAAATCAAATAAAACAAGTATTTTGAAGTATCAAAATTACTAAAACTAAAATAAATATAAAGTTTTTACAAATTTATTTCAGATAACGTTTATTTTAATTCAAGTATTGAAAATACTTTTTGTGGTTTTAGAGTTTATCAATTATTAATTTGAGTTATTTTACTAAATGAGTAAATGGGAAATTAAAATAAGTCTGAAGTACTTTTTATTTTAAGTTAACATTTAGTTTATTTCAAGTAATGAAAATATTTTTTGTGGTTTACAGTTTATTAATTAGGTTATTCATTTGAGTTATTTTACTAAATTAGCAAATGGGAAATTAAATGAAACAAGTTTAAAGTACTTTTTTTATTTTATTTCAGCTAAAGTTTGTTTTAATTCAAGTAATGAAAATACTTTGTGTGGTTTTAGAGTTGATTATTAATTTTAGTTATTTTACTAAATGAGTTCTTAATAAAAATTACAACTAAAATAAATATAAATAAATATGAAAAGTTTATTTTATTTCAATTCATATTTATTTAATTTCATATAATTACATTTTTTATTTTTATTAATTATTTTACTTACTTTAGTACTTCAAGTTAAACTAAACGAACAAGAAATTTTGTCATATCTTACTAAATACAATATAAATATAAAATACAAATAAATATAATTATAATATAAATATATAAATATTGTTTTATTTTAGCATTTTAGTTACTTTAGTACTTTAAGTTAAACTAAATAAAAATAAAAAAATTGTCATTTCTAAAATGATCAAAACTAAAATAAAAATAGGAATAATATAAAATACAAATAAATATAATTCTAATAAAATATGAAAAATACTCTTAACATTTCTTTTATTTCAAGTAAAGATTTTTTTTTTATTTTAGTATTAGTTAATAATGATAACCCTGATTTGACTATCCTTGTTAACATTAACCAAGAACCTTTTTAGTCCAGATGACACCGGCTGAAAAGAAAAGTAGTTTCAGAGCACTGATGAATCATTCACAATCAGAACAAGAGTGTGATTTAAGGAAACAAAAAGGGCCAATTTTTATTTCACATCAAGAGAAATTCCGATTTTTTCAGATGTGATCCAAACAAAGGAAAAGCCCAGTTCACTGTTCCTCATAAAACCCGACAGATTATTACAGCAAAGGCCTTTGTAATGTCCTCAAACACAGAAAACACATAAATAATATTTGTTCTCCAGCCTGAGAGTCTGCTCTGGATCTCAGCGCAGTTCATTAAATCAGCTGAAACTCTCCAAACACTTCAGAGATGTGAGAGGAATAACAGAAAGATGATCTGTGAAGCTTCGACTCCCAAATTGACACTCAAGTGAGTTTGCGCTTCTAACAATGGGTGAGTTTTTGAAAGCAGTTGAACTCCATCATTTTGAGACGCTCTTATGAACTGGATCTCAGTCTGATGTGTGTTCTGAAGGGTTTCAAGTATCTGTCAGAAGCTTCACTCTCATTTCATCCCAGCAGATGAATCAGAATAAACACTGATGCACTGTAAATACAGTACAAACAGGCTTTTTTTGCTGTAAGCTAAATGCATTAAAGGAGAAGTCCACTTCCAGAACAACAATCCACAAATAATTTACTCACCCCCTTGTCATCCAAGATGTTCATGTCTTTCTGTCTTCAGTCGTAAAGAATTATGGTTTTTGAGGAAAACATTTCAGGATTTTTCTTCATATAATGGACTGATGTGGTGCCCGATTTTGAACTTCCAAAATGTAGTTTAAATGCAGCTTCAAAGGCTCTAAATGATCCCAGCTGAGGAAGAAGGGACTTATCTAGCGAAACAATCGCTCATTTTTTTCAAAAAATAAAAAAGCGCAAAAGCTTGCTTATCACAGGCTCTCGGATGCTCATCCACGGGTCGTTCTTGAACGATTCGTTCATAATGAATGAATCTTTAATGTGACTCAGGAAGAACGAGTCGTCTCGGGGAGTGATTCATTTATCGCGCAACATCCTATTAGGTTCTGAACTGGAATTAGTTCACCTGTTTCGAGTCTTCAGGTTTTTTCGAGTCATTCGTTCATCTTATGGGGCTGTCACATGATGCTGATTTTGCTCAAATTAACAAAATGACTCAAAAAAGGATTTGTTCATTTTGCTGAACGAGACTCAAAGGTCTGAGTCGGTAAAATGATCCGAACTTCCCATCACTACTATGAATCACGTCTAAGTTCATCATCTGTGTACTCCGGCTTAAAAAGGTACATCTTATTTTCTCCTACAACTTCAGAATCGTCTGACACATTGTACCTTTTTGTTTGTAAACAGTGTTTGACTTACTTGCACTTTCTCAGTCTTTGCACATTCACTTTGTAAACACTGGGTCTGCGGTTCTGCGCAACCTTTCGACATGATTCAATAGTACGTAGCGTCGTGAACGCGCATGACTCAAAATGACTTGCGATCCGTGCTCTGAAGTCTAGATTAAAAAGATTCACGATTCGCGCTCCAAGCTCCCGATTCAAATGTTTTGCGATCCTCGATCCGAAGTCCTGATTTAAATGATTCTCCTACAACTTCAGAATCGTCTGACACATTGTACCTTTTTGTGTGTAAACAGTGTTTGACTTACTTGCACTTTCTCAGTCTTTGCACATTCACTTTGTAAACACTGGGTCTGTAGTTCTGCATGACCTTTCGACATGATTCAATAGTACGTAGCGTCGTGAACGCGCATGACAGAACCTGTGCTACACCAGCTTTGTGCTTAAAAAGTATACACATTTTTATTTTCTGAAAAAAATGAGCGATCGTTTCGCTAGATAAGACCCTTCTTCCTCGGCTGGGATCATTTAGAGCCTTTGAAGCTGCATTTAAACTACATTTTGGAAGTTCAAAATCGGGGCACCAGTGAAGTCCATTATATGGAGAAAAATGCTGAAATGCTTTCCTCAAAAACCATAAATTCTTTACAGCTGAAGAGAGAAAGACATGAACATCTTGGATGACAACGGTGTGAGTAAATTATTTGTGAATTGTTGTTCTGGAAGTGGACTTCTCCTTTAATGCAAAATGTAAAAGTCCTGCAAAACTCCAAAATCTAAACCCAAGAGAAGAGACAGATCCACTGTAAATCTGAACATGCAACACCATCATTCAGTCAATTCATGGAAAAACAACACTTTTTGTGTTACACTCCAGGTTATTTATAACTCAAGTACAGACAGCAGTTGGCATGTTTTCAGTCACAGACAATTATTTCAACCTCTTTCACTCCCCAGCATGTAAAAACACTGAAACTGTTTACAGTAATACAGTGATTTGATTTTAAAGATGATTTAAAATGTGAAGCTTGTATTTTGGTTAAAGATGCAAAGTAGAACTACAAGTTAAAAATGTACACTATCATGGCATCAGTAAGGAATTAATATTTTTATTGAGCCTGTATGCATTAAATTGATCAAAAGTGACAGTAAAGACGTAACAAGGGTGTAGGTTTGATTTTGGCATTGGTGGACATAACAGACTTTTAATTGTTTGATCAGAATTATTGCTAGGGACAGTGTAGTAGTCACAGGAAAGATGTTAAACATGTCCCTTGAAAATCATAATCATCTTTCCATAAATATGAAGAGATCAAACATGGACATAATTATAATATTGTCAGACACTGAAGTGAGTTGTTGAGTTTTTGTCTCTTCTGAGGAAGATTCATTCACTTGTTTTGTACCCACATTGAGATAATTTGGTCTGATTTTTTTTATTTATTTATTTTATTACTATTCTTTTTTTTATATTTATCCAATCTCATTTTGTAACTGACTTTCCTTTCTATTTTAAAGATGTTTTCTTTGTATTGTTTGACTACTCAAAAGAGAATATAGGAAAATACAACTTAATTTGTTTCTTGCTAGCTAAATTTCACATACGTAAACAAAAACCTGGCTCTAAACCTTTTTTTTCGTTATTTAAAGTTGATCTAGACAAATACATGGACCCTATCCAAAGCTTTGTTCATCCTAAAGCAGTCAAAACTTCATCTCTATTTGTCCTCTTAAGGTGTAAATTTATTACTTTTTTGTGTTAACCTGGCAACACATCCCTTATGAAAATTCAAATGTCCCGATTCAAATGTTGCGCGATTCTCGACCCAAAGCTTGGATCTTAATTAAATGATTCGCGATCCGTGCTCTGAAGTTTCGATCCAAATGATTTGCGATCCTCGCTCCGAAGTCCTGATTTAAATGATTCGTGAATCGTGCTCCGAAGTTCGGATCGTAATCAAATGACTCGCGATCCAAGTTCTGAAGTCTCAATTCAAAAGAGTCGCGCTCCAAAGTCCCGATTTAAATGATTCGCGAATCGCGCTCCGAAGTTCGGATCGTGGTCAAATAACTCGCGATCCAAGTTCTGAAGTGTTTATTTAAAAGATTTGCGATTCGCGCTCCAAAGTCTCGATTCAAATGTTTCGTGATTCTCGATCCAAAGCTTAATCAAATGATTCGCGATCCGTGCTCTGAAGTCTCGATTCAAATGATTCGCGATCCCCAAACCGAAGTACCGGTTTAAATGATTCGCGAATTGCGCTCCGAAGTTCGGATCGTAATCAAATGTTCTGAAATCTCGATTCAAAAGATTCGCGATTCGTGCTCCAAAGTCCTGATTCAAATGTTTTGTGATTGTCGATCCAAAGCTCGGATCATAATCAAATGATTCGCGATCGTGCTTCGAAGTTTGGATCTAAATCAAATGATTCGCAATCCTTGCTCCGAAGTTCCGATTTAAACGATTCGCGACCCGCACTCCGCAGTTTCGATCTAAACCAAATGATTCGCAATCCCCTGAAGTTCTGATCTGAATCAAATGATTTGCGAACCCGCTCCGAGGTCCCTAAATCAAATGATACGCGATTCAATTGGAGCGCTTCGGAACACTGAATCATTTTGTGACGCAATGGTTTTAATTGATTTATTAGTTTGTAGCTTAATTCACTATATTGAAATAGATTGAGCACTGCAGTTCTGTTGGTGACAGTTCAATAGGAAATCATTTGAAAGCATTCAATCTCATAACATATAATATATCAGTATATATTATAATAAATATTTGAGAAAGTATACTTCTTGTTTTAGTCTTCTTGAGTGATAGTCAATATAAAAAGAGCATATGGAAGAAGCAGATAAAGACAAAACTGCAAAACAACAAAGTTAAAGACGGCAACGTTATCATTCATCTGAGTGAACTGATTTATAGTGTTACAAAAGATTTATATTTCAAATAAATGCTGTTCTTTTGAACTTTCTATTCATCTGTAAATCCTGAAAAATAAAATGTTTGACGGTTTTCGACAAAAATATTATGCAGCAACTGTTTTCAGCACTGATAATAACCAGAAATGTTTGTTGAGTAGCAAACTAAAATGATTTCTGAAGGATCATGTGACACTAAAGACTAGAGTAATGATGCTGAAAATACAGCTTTGATCACAGAAATAAATTACATTTTACAATATATTCACATGGAAAACAGCTATTTGAAATTGTAATAATATTTCATAATATTACTGATTTTATTGTATTTTTAATTAAATAAATGCAGCTTCAGTGACTTATTTTTTAGAATCTGACAGATTTGATCACAGCAGTCTCTCAGTTGTGGTTATGCTATCAAAACACTGCGATAGTTGTGAATCTTAAAGATTTATTTGCGATGAACTGCCTGCTAGGCTTGCGTTGGAAGTGTGTTACTGTAAACACATTTCCCATGGCTTTCGCACACAGATGCCGTCCACAGATATGCAAATATATATAACCTGGAATATTACTTTAAGTAAAAGGGAAGATGAACAGGCAATCTAATCTCCCAAATCCACGCTCTCCGCTGCCACCTGAACTATCTGTAACGGGAAATGCATAGAAAATCAATTGCAGCTCCTTCATTCCATATGGATTTGGGGATGAGTGTATATCCCAGCATCTGAATAATGATATAAGTGTTGAAAGCTCAAATCTGCATTTAGATAGTCTCCATTCACCCCCCACGGGCTTGTCTTTGCACAAAAACCAAGTCATTTTCCTTCCTAATGAGATGTAACTCAAACATGTAAGGCCGAATTTCACCAAAACGCAAACTTACCACTAAATTAAAAGAAATCATATTTTGCATAAAGAAAATGAAGCCAATTTCCTGCATGTTGATTCTAAATACTGTATTTGTGTAAAAAACTATATTTACTTGAATGCATTAGTAAAAAAAATGATAAAAATATTATTTACATTTTATTTTAATTGTTTAATAACTCATTATAATTTATTATAATCATTTTATAATAATTGCATCCAAATAAAAATGAAAATATATTGCATATATTTTATTTATTTTAATGCATTTATTTATGCATTTATTTTAATTTTTAATACTAATTTAAATTTTACCCTTAATTTGGTGGCTTTCAATGAAAACTAAATAGGACAAAAGGACGAAAACTCGTGAAAATGACTAAAACTTAGAAATGTTGCTTTGGCAACTTAATAAAAAAAATTACATTGAAGTACAAAAATTGAAATAAATATAAATAAAAGCTATTTTTTATATATATATGTAGAAAAAAAAACTACTAAAAAGGACAAAAACACATAAAATTAATAAAACTTAGAGTAGTAAATGAAAAGTAAAAGTAAATGAAAGCTAAATAAAAATATTTTTTATATATAAAACTAATGACAAAAGCATATAAATTGACTAAAACTTAGAATATTGCCTTGGCAACTAACTGAAAATAAAATAAGGTTATGTTTAAGTACTAAAATGATTGAAATCAGTATAAAGTCAAGCAAAATAAAAACTTTTTAATCAAAAAATAAATAAAAAACATAAAAATGACTTAATTGATTTATTTAGTTGCTATGGCAACATTTAACTAAGTTAAAGTAGAAAAATAAAAAGCTAAATATATATATTAATATAATAAATATATATATTTAAATTTTAGCGTTAATTTTAATTTTAATCTTAATTTTAGGATTAAATATAACTGTTCATGTTGTTACCATATAGCAAACATTAGAATAGCACATTTACACATGTCACAAAATCAATCCCACCAGTGGCTTTCATAAATAAGATGCCATCGGACACAGTGGGTAATACTCTCTCTCTCTCTCTCTCTCACACACACACACACACACATTCCCAATAGACTCCCAGAGGGGGGTTACAGATGAATGTATTAAGTGAATAACCTTTCCAGCTTCACACACACACATAAACACAGCAGCAGCAGCACCTGCAGTAGTTTACACCTCTCAGCCGCACCATCATAACCATGGCAACCGCTGCTCAGTAACCAGGAGCGACGGGAGGACGGGGGTTTGCTGCTCGGCTCGATACGCTAAATCTGATTCCAGTCGCCAGCCGTCCAAACATTCAGCTCCAACAACACAAAGCACTGCTGATCTGCTGAAAGCTCGGGAGCTGCCCATAGAGACAGCAGTTTAAAGAGTCACAGGACCAACGCTGATCCAAAAGACAGCCAGCAGCGGCATGTCGCCTAGTAAGACGCCTCGTTAGGGCCAAAACAGCATGTTATGGCAGAAATGCCAGAATCGGTCTTGCTACTGTTAACTAAAAGTAAAATAAAAACTGCATAATTTGCATTAATTGAAATAAAACAAATATTACATGGAAAAAAAATCTAATTTTTGGTAACTAAATAAAATAAAAAGACTAAAATTACTAAAACTAAAACTGAAATGAATATAAATTAAAGCTAAATAAAAATATGTTCATAAAACACAAACTGACTAAAACTTAGAAATGTTGCTTACATTGACGTACAAAAATTACTGAAACAAAAACTGAAATAAATCTAAATAAAAGCTATTTTTTATATAATAAAAAAACTAAAAAGGACAAAAACACATAACAAAATTACTAAAACTTAGAAGCCTTGGCAATTAAATAAAATAAAATAATTTGAAGCTACTAAAGTTGAAGTAAATGAAAGCTAAATAAAAATATTTTTTGTATATATAAAACTAATGACAAAAGCATATAAATTGACTAAAACTTAGAAATACTGCCTTGGCTGTAAACTGAAAATAAAATAACAGTTTATGTTACTAAAATGACTAAAACTGAAATCAGTGTAAAGTCAAGTTAAATAAAAACATTTTAATTAAAAAAATACAAAAGCATATAAAAAAATGACAAAAATGTTGCCTTGGCAAAAAAGTTGAAGTACTACAATTACTTAAACTAAAATGGAGTTTTGGAAAATTGAATATTTTTTTAATTAAAAAAAAAACTAATAAAAAAATAATAAAAGCACATAATATTCTTAACACTCAAATTAAATTTAAATAACTAAAAAAAGATATTTCAAAATATTCATAAATACTATTACTGTATATAAATAATACTAGACTTCATTTTCAAAAGGACAAAAGCACATAAAAAGACAAAAAAAATGTTTCCATGGCAAATAAATAAAATACAATTTTAGGTTTAAGTTAAAATACTAAAATGAATAAAACTAAAATGGAAATAAATATAAATTAAAGCTAAATATATATTTTTTTAAACTAATAAAAAGGATAAAAACACATACAATTCCTACAACTTAACTAAAATAAAAAGGTATTTCAAAATATTTATAAATACTACAACTGTATTGTTGTAACAAAAATTAATAAACCTAAAATGGAAATAAATATCAATTAAAAATAAAAACTGTACATAAATAATACTAAAATAAATAAAATATTTTTATAAAAAATAAAAAGGACAAAGCACATAAAAAGACAAGACATGTTGCCTTGGCAGCTAAATTAAATTTTAAGTTTAAGTTCAAGTACTAAAAATACTAAAACTAAAGTAGAAATAAACATACATTAAAGCTAAATATTTTATTTTAAAAATAATAAAAGCACATACAATTTCTAAAACTTACATTTAAATAACTGAAAAAATAAAAGGTATATTTTCATAAAAAAAAAAAAATAGCACATAAAAAAGACAAAAAAAATGTTGGCTTGGCAACTAAATAAAATAATATGTTAAGTTTAAGTTGAAGTACTAAAATTAATAAAACTAAACTGGAAATAAACCTAAATTAAAGCTAAATATTTTATTTAAAAAATTATAAAAAAGGATAAAATCACATTAAATTTCTAAAGCTTAAATTTAAATAACTGAAAAAATAAAAGGTATTTCAAAATATGTATAAATACTGTAACTGTATATAAATAATACTAAAATAACACTGTCCTGAATGCAAATGATGCAGGATGAATCAAGAAATGCTGATGTAAAAAACACTAGACAATTTTACCCGATATTTACTTGTTCTTTAAGGAGCACTATTTGTGTGGCAGCCAGAGCTGCTTCCAAATCACTCACTTATTTTCCTTTACTGTCAGGATGCTTTCTTACAAGTAATCTGCCTATGTAGGGAGCAGACAGCGAGGCAGGATTAGAGCTAGTGTGTGTGTGTGTAAGGAAAAACAATGGTAAAAAACAGTGTTTTTGTGCACAGAAGTAGCACTTCATTGCAAAGGAAGGAAAGAATTAATTTCCCCCTGTACTCTTTCATTTCTCATACACACTTTCATGGCAATCTGAATTTCTTTTCCAATCAGACTGATGCGGGTACGCCACAGTGTGTGCATGTGTGTGTGTGTGTGTGTGTGTATAATCAATCCTCTGTTCTTCAACAGTCTCGGCTACTTGGAAACTAGATTTGTCCATTTTCTGAGGAGAATATGAGTGCCGTCTGTCTGTGCTGTGATGCTGAGAGCTGTGGGCGCTTTCCAGGGCCGAACTCCAAATCTCTCTGATATTCTACTCTCTAGACACGGCTCATAAAAACAGAATAACAATACAAAAGTAAAAAGCAGCGATTAACAAAATTATTTTGATATAAAAACAGCAATCTATAATGTCATACAGGAAGATCTGAGGTCACTATCAAGTTATTAAATACAATTCCTTAACTGTAAATGCTATAAATATTTTGTTTTCCCCAAACGTTTAAGAATGTTCTTATCTGTTTTAAGATTTTTTTCCACTTCCAGAACAACAATTCACAAATAATTTATTCACCGCCTTGTCATCCAAGATGTTCATGTCTTTCTGTCTTCAGTCATAAAGAAATTCTGGTTTTTGAGGAAAACATTTCAGGATTTTTCTCCATATGATGGACTTCATTGGTGCCCCGATTTTGAACTTCCAAAATGCAGTTTAAATGCAGCTTCAAAGGCTCTAAACGATCCCAGCCGAGGAAGAAGGGTCTTATCTAGCGAAACGATCGGTCATTGTTTTTGGAAAATAAATTTTTTATACTTTTTAAGCACAAAGCTGGTGTAGCACAGGCTCTGGGATACTCGGTAATGACGCTACATACTATTGAATCACGTCGAAAGGTCACGCGGAACCACAGACCCAGTGTTTACAAAGCGAACGCGCACTAAGAAAGTGCAAGTAAGTCAAAACGCTGTTTACATATAAAAAGCTACGACAACGATGGACGATTCTGAAGTTGTAGGAGAAAATGAGATGGAGTTTTTCGCCATACTCTACACAGATGATGAACTTAGACGTGATTCGTAGTAGTGATGGGAAGTTTGGATCATTTTACCGACTCGGACCTTTGAGTCTCGTTCAGCAAAATGAACAAATCTCTTTTATCCGAGTCATTTGGTTCATTTTAGCAAAATATAATTAAAATGTTACGTGTTACTTCCCTAACACATCTACTGCTTACACAAACGTTGATCACACTACAAACAAGACAAAACTATAATGCTATAAGAAACAGAAAAGATTCATTCATTGTTTACCTGGGTCTTTAGTCTATGATTAGCTCACCTTACCTCTTATCTGACAAGTTTTTGGGTTTGAGTCGTTCGTTCATCACGTGACAGCCCCATAAGATGAACGAACCACTTGAAACAGGTGAACTAATTCCTGTACAGAACCTAATAGGATGTTGCGCATGCGCGACTGAACGAATCACTCCCTGAGACGACTCGTTCTTCCCGAGTCACATTAAAGATTCGTTCAAAATGAAAGAATCGTTCAAGAACACGCATCCCAGAGCCTGTGCTACGTGAGGTTTTGTGCTTAAAAAGTATACAAATTTTTATTTTTCTAAAAAAATGGCAGATCATTGCACTAGATAAGACCCTTCTTCCTCGGCTGGGATCGTTTAGAGCCTTTGAAGCTGCATTTAAACTACATTTTAGAAGTTCAATATCAGGGCACCAATGAAGTCCATTATATGGAGAAAAATCCTGAAATGTTTTTCTTCAAAAACCAGAATTTCTTTACGACTGAAAACAGAAAGACATGAACATCTTGGATGACAAGGGGGTGAATACATTATTTGTAAATTGTTGTTCTGGAGGTGGACTTCTCCTTTAAGACAAAACTTAAAATGAATTTGAATTTCTGTAATCTTAGAATGTTAGAATAACCTTCTATTAGTCTTACATCTAGAAGCAAGATGTTTAATGAATTTATGGGGTTCTTTTTGCTGAATTCAAAATTCAGTAACTCATACAAAACCTTGCTTTAAATTTTAGTATTACATAACTTTGTTGATCAGCAAAATCTGCAAATTAGATCAAAGTTAAACGTTCTTTAGAAAATAATAATAGTAATAAAAATGAAAAATAATAGTAAGTTAAAAATAAAAAATAATAAGAAGAAATAAAAATAAGAAAAAAATAAAAAAAATAATAGGAACTAATAGGAACATTTTTTTCAAGAAATGTACTAAATAATATTCCTACAAACATCTTAGAATTCTATAAGACTTAAATTAAAATTAAAAATATAAATATAAATAAGTATAGTATAAATTATAAATATAAAAATGACAAGAATTTATAACTGGATGGCTTATTTTACAAATTAATTTTTTTATAAAGTAAAAAAAAAACATTAATTTTTTAATCATTTCAAATTTTGTAAATATTATGTAACATAAATATAAATTAAATTTCAGCAATAATTCTGCATGTGTTTGTACTATCTCTAATGAAATAGTGCGATGCATTAACAAATACTAACTAATCTGACCTTAGGTGTTACTAAGATTTTATAAAAGTGTTTTTTCTTCATTCAAGGAAAGTCAACGGGGCTGTTTTTTCCTCAAAATATCTTTTTCTTCCACAGAAGTCAGTCAGTCACAGGTTTATTGCTTTAAGTTACCATATTTTACATAAAACCAGTAGTCTCTTAGTGAACAGCAGCTTTGCGGCTGTCGTATATCTCGAAATCCGTTCTAAAGAGGGCAGGTCTGAGTGTACAGGGGGCATAAATCGTCCTGGCAAGAGGGAGTGATTTCCCATCATCCTTCAAAGCGGCCACCCATCGCTAAAGAGCCTAATGAAAGAGCCGCTGACTGAAGCTGCCAGTGAAAACATTTGGTCTATAAAGCATTCTGCGGTCGCTCACACACAAACTGGTGTGTTTAAGCGGTAGGAGGGATTCTCAGAGGTGACGGACGGGTTACGTGCGGTCAGGCCTGACTGAGATATTCAGCACCAGCACAAAGAACCTGCCAGAGAATCAGCATCTACAGCGAGCCTGCGGTTACACGGCACATCAGACGGGTCGACACGCTGCTGCTTCTGACACGTGGAACAGTAACACCAGTGAGATGCATACATGAACAACATGCACATCTCTCCTGCTTGACCATTCATTTAAGCAAAAGTATGATGTTTTGAGTAGAAACATCAAAATTCAAAAATTCAAATTTCATCAACAACTCATGCAAAACCTTGCTGTAAATTTTACTTTAAAAAATGTATAATTGCATAACTTTGAAAAAACGTTGTTTTTTAATGACTTTACCAGCAAAATCATCCAAGAATCACACTAAAGAATTTTTGCTCAATTAATAAATCCTGAGAAATTTCCTAACTTCTTTCTTAAGACTATCCAGTGCCAGAACTTTCTAAAACTAAAACTGAAACAAATATAAGCTAAACAGAAATATTAAACACAAAGACTAATAAAGATGACAAGCATTTTTGTATATTCAATGGATGCATGGATATTTGTAACACTTTTTTTTTAATTTGTGTAAAATACTATAATAGCATTAGAGAATCTAAATCTAAATTAATCAGAATTGTCATTGTATCTATACAATTTACCATTATTTAAGTATCATTTAAAGTATTCTAGTGTTTTATTAATATTTTAAATTTTGTAAATATTTTTCACTTTAGTTTAATCATTTTTGGATTTTTTTTTAATATGACTGTTTAATATATTCGTTTTTTTTATATTTCACTTTTAATTGTAATTATCGTAGTACTTCAACATACACTAAATTAAAAATTATGTTTTGGAAAAAAAAATTAAAGACAAATTGAAAAATTTTAAGCTTTTATTTAATTTTATTTTAGTTAACATTTATTTTATTTCAAGTCACAATAGTTAATTAACAATAATAATTAAAAATGTTTGTTGATGACTTTTTTTCCATAACAAAAATATAAACTACGTAATATAAAAATAACTGTGACTATATCAACAAGCAGTGTGTGTATATATATATATATATTATATTATATAAAATTATATAAAATATAATTTTTCTATACATATTATTATTATTATATACACATTAATTTATAAATATTATTTGTATTTATTAATATACATTTTTTCAAATTACAATTCCTTTTTTAATATACATAGACATGAAAATGAACATAATTCATATTATAAAAATTAAGGATTAATTTGAAGAACTTTACCTGTTCTAGCTTTTGAAAAAATCTTCTTGTTTAACTAGGGTGTTAATTTATCATTTAAAAAAGGAAAAGAAAAATATAATACTGAAAACTAGATGAGATCAAATAAACAAGGCATCTGAGTTGACATTCTGTTGATTTGTGCTAACATGAAAGTTCTGAAATGACTGATAATTGTGACTTTAATTTTGAGCTTGATCATTATCATGCAGCGCGACTAAACAGGACTTAGATGTGACTAAAATGTAAACAGTTTTCATTGACTGCAACCGAACGTCTAGACATTCTCAACAATGGGTCTGTCATAATTACAGCAGAAGTACCAGCAAAATCACAACAACAGTGGGCCTTTGAGTCAAAAAGGTTGAAAACCACTGATATGGTAGCCTTCAGCTTCACAATATGCTGAGATAAGAGGTGTTTTTAAAGCACTATGTCATGTTGCTCTTTCCAGCTGTTATTGAATGCAAGAACTTGACCTGAGTGAGCGGCCCCGTATGCATGAGGTCCTGTTTTGGTTTAAATGTTGTTAAGAGAGAATGAGTGAACCAGAACTCACCACATTGTGCTGAAAAAACGAGCAGAACCGCAAAAACCTGCAGCCCAGCAGCGCCGACACACAACATCCTGTGTAGAGAGCACAGAAAACACAAAGGAGAAAACAATGAGATGCATAGTTAAAACAATACTGGCTGTGTCTCAATTCAAATAGCTATATTAAGTATGTACTTAACACTTTTGAGTCAGTGCAGTATTGGGATGTACTCCCATTTTTTAATAATTAAATAAAAGAGACATGCTATTGGCTGATAGCATTTAAATAAGCCATTAAAAAGAAATCCAGAAAAACTAAAATGCAAAACACAGTTTTTGGTAAAAATTAAACAGTTTGAGAAAAAAATAATAAAATGCATTTCTTAGAGCCCTAAAAATGTAATTTTTGTTAAACTTGTAAAAAATTGCTGTTACATTGTATCAGTTTCATGATTTCAATTGATTACACATGCTTTTTGATTAGATTAATTAAACTGAATTTAAGCATTAAAAACAGAGCCTAAAAATTAAAATAGGGAGAAACAAACAGGGAATCCAGAAAATGAAAATGCTAAAACAGAGTTGGAAAATTTTTTTTTAAATGTGCCGACACACCCTGACCTTTTCTGCACGCACATGCATAATAAATTCAAGTGCACTAATACTAAAAAAAAAAAGTACACACACAAAAAAAACAGCATGCAGATGGAAAATGGCAGAGGTTTATTAGGCAGACTGTGTGTCCTTATAAAGGAGATGAAGGAGAATATGAATATTAATGCAGTGGCGGGACGCTGGTAAGGAAGGTTTTTTGTAATCCAGCACTAGCCACCCGTCAGACACACCAACAACAACACTCAGAATAGCAATCAGCCCCCTCCCTTTGTTTTACTGAACTTCCCCTCGCTGTACGTCTCTCTCTGTGGGTGGTCTGTCTTTCAGTATCCTTCACGCCGTCTCTAATCCTGCTCAAACAGGAAATGTCTGGCTTCTGGAAAACTGCTCTCTGTATTCCATTCTTTTAAGTGTAATGAAACACGCATTAACACTTGCCCACACAGCAGCACAAACCTGCTACAGCCTGGTATCAACACTGTAGCAATCACTTAGCAACAACCTAGAAACACCCTAATGACCACTCAAATTACCACCTAAAACACATGTTCCTATCATCCTCCTACCAACCAACTTTAACACCTTACCAACCACCCAGCAATGCCCTAATGAACCAGAACACCCCAGTAACCGTTTAGCAACACCCTAGAAACCAGCGATGTAACCACCGAGAACCCCCTAGTAAGCGCTAATCAACACCCTGACGACAACCCAGAACCCCCTAACAACCACCTGGTAAAGGCCTAGTGACCACCCAGAACCCCATAGTAACTTAGCAACACCCTAGTGACCACCCAAAACCCCCTAGTTACCACCCAGCAACTACCCAGAACCTATTAGTTTAACAATACCCGAGCAACCAACTAGCAATGCCCTAGCGACCACCCACAATACCATAACTGCCTAGCAATACCCTAGTAACCACTCAGAAAACCCTTTGCAACACGCTAGCGACCACCTAATACCACCCCCCCCCTCCGGTAACCGTTCAACAACACCCAAAAACCACCCTTACAACCACCTAGTAAGTCCTAGTAACCACTCAGGAATGCGTTAGAAACTACTCAGAACCCCCAACAACCACCTGGCAATGTCCTGGTAAAAATCCAGAACCCCCTAGTAACTTAGCAACACCCTAGCGATCACCCAGGACACCGTAGTAATTGCTAATCAACAGATTAGAACACCTCTGTTACTGCTTACCAACACCTTAACAACCACCCAAAACACCAAAACCACATAACAATACCCTAGTAACTGCTTAGCAACACCCTACTGACCACCCAAAACACCATATCCACCTAGCAACACTCTAGTGACCACCTAGTACCACAGTAACTGCTTAGCAACACCCTAACGATCACCCAGAACAACCACATAGCAATACCCTAGTAACCGCCACGATCTTCTAGTAACTGCTTAGCAACACCCTTGCAACCACCCAGAACGCCAGACCATCTAGCAATACCTTGGAAATTGCTTAGCAACACCCCAACGACCACCCAAAACACCATAACCACATAGCAACACCCTAGTGACCACCGAGTACCCCAGTAACTGCTAATCAGCACTCTAGAGACCACCTAGAACAACCTAGCAACAACAATAAGATTGCCCTAGTAACTGCTTAGCAACCCCCTACCGGCCACCAAGAATGCCATAACCACATAGCAATACCCTAGTAACCCCCAGAATCCCCTAAAACCCATTTAGTAACACCATAACCACCTAGCAATACCCTGGTAACCCCTAGAATCTCCTAGTAACCGCTTAACAACACCCTAACAACCACCCAGAACACCATAACCACCTAACAACACCCTAGTGATCATCTAGTACCCCAGTAATTGCTAATCAACACCATACAGACCACCTAGAACCCTCTAACAACAACCTAGCTACATTTTAGTAACTCCCAGAACGCCCTAGTAATTGCTTAGCAACACCCTAACAACCACCCAACACCATAACCACCTAGCAACACCCTTATGACTGCCTACTATCCCAGTAACTGCTAATCAACACCCTAGAGACCATCTAGAATCCCTTAACAAGAACATACCAACACCTTAATAACTCCCAGAATTTCCTAGAAATTGCTTAGCGACACGCTAGTGAGCACCCAGAACACCATAGCCACCTAGCAACACCCTAACGACCACCTAGTATCCCAGTAACTGTTAATCAACACCCTAGAGACCACCTAGAACCCCTTAACAAGAACATACCAACACCTTAATAACTCCCCGAATGCTCTAGTAATTGCTTAGCAACACCCCAGCAACCATCCAGAACACCATAACCACCTAGTAACACCCTAATGACCACCTAGTACCCCCAGTACTCGTTTAACAACACTCTAGCGACCACCAAGAACACCTAAACAATGATTTAGCTAAGAAGAGCTGTCTGGCTCGTTTAACTTCATGAAGCTGTAATGAGCATGAGTATAAGGAGGCCTCAGCAGGTTCATGGGAGGCTGAGAGATCAAGAGGGTGTGAATCTGGTGTCAGTCAGCAGGACGTGTGAAGTGATTTCATGCCCTCTATCCATTATGCATGCGGCGAGGACTCGCTCCCTGATCTCTCTCGACTGGCACCAGCATCCCAACACTCGGCTTACAGCTCACAAACGCTCTGCCAACAGCACCTCCACAGGGAAACATGGAGAGAGGAGGAGAAACGGCAGCATTTAAGAGCCAAACAGCACCAGAGACGGCCAGAGAGAGAGAGAAAGACGGAAATAAAAGGGATGGCAGACTTATTTACAGGCATGGGAAGGTCGTGCACCAGCTCGGCTCCAGCATTGAAATGTCAGATGGGTTTCTGAGCGAGCGAGCAGCTATTCTCCCTACTGTAAACGCAAACTCGCTGATGCTCCAGGCGTTTAGCATTTCAATTCCTGAAAGATTCAGCAGAGTTTTTGTCAGAGGTGATTTAACTCGCGTCGGTTAGCTGTGCTATTTAGAGCGGCAACTAGAGACACAGCTGAGGCTGATTCAAGAGCGGGACTTTATCAAACTACGCTACTGGAACTGCAGCATTTATGATAAGCAAACACAGAGCAGGACTGTGTGTTTATGGGACGCATCAAAGCCATCTCGTAGCCTACTGCACACTAAAACAACAAGCACATGGCTTTTCTTATCAGCCCGCCTGGAAACAACAAGGCTTATACAGCGAGGATGAACTAATGACTGGATTTCTGGACTAAATGGGCTTGCCTAAAAAATGGGCTTGCCTAAAATAAAGTTCTTGCCTAAATAAAACCCAAATCTGGCACAAAACAACATAGTAGTAGATTTACATAAATACAACTAATTAAATAGGAAAGACAATAAAATAAAATGCAATAAACTAACAAAAAGTGACAGTACAGACATTTAGAATGTTACAAAAACATTTCTATTTTAAATAAATGCTAATCTTTTGAACTTTCTGTTTATCGAAGAATCCTGAAAAATAAAATCTATCACAGCTTCCACATTATTGGGCACAATATTGGGCAGCACAATTGTTTTCAACATTGAAAATAATCAGAAATGTTTCTTGAGCAGCAAGTCAGGTTATTAGAATGATTTTTGTTGGATCATGTGACACGACTGGAGTAATGATGCTGAAAATTCAGCTTTGATCACAGGAATAAATTACAGTTGAACAGATATTCACATAGAAAATAGTTGTTTTAAACTATAATAATATTTCACATTTTTACTGTATTTTTAATCAAATAAATGCAGAAAATCAGCATATATGAATGATTTATGAAGGATCATGTGACACTGAAGACTGGAGTAATGATGCTGAAAATTCAGCTTTGATCACAGGAATAAATTATATTTTACAATATATTCACAGAGAAAACAGTGATTTTAAATTGTAATAATATTTCACAATTTTACTGTATTTTTGATCAAATAAATGCAGCCTTGGTGAACCGAAGAGACTTCTAAAACATTTTTTAAAAATCTTGATGCTGAAAATTCAGCTTTGATCACAGCAATCAAACACAGTTTAACAGATATTCACATAAAAAGCAGTTGTTTTAAACTATAATAATATTTCACATTTTTACTGTATTTTTAATTAAATAAATGCAGGAAATCAGGATATTAGAATGATTTCTGAAGGATCATGTGACACTGAGACTGAAGTAATGATGCTACAAAATTAAGATTTGATCACTGGAATAAATTTCATTTGAATATATATTTACATACAAAACAGTTACGTTAAATTGTAATAATATTTCACAAATTTACTGTATTTTTGATCAAATAAATATGAGGAGAAGAGACTACTAAAACATTAAAAAAAATCTCTTACTGACCCCAAACTTTTGAACAATAGTGCATAAATATAAAATAAAATATATAATTAAATATATAAACATATATTCTCTTTTCTTAAAAACAAAACAAAACAAAAACTACTATTTCACAACAAAATGAAGCATGAGGAAATAAACAATGGCTCAAATGAATCATTTATACTGATTACTTGACATGATTCATCAGAATAAGTGACTTTACTAAAATAACTGATATTGAATTAGATTGTGTTTGATTACCGATCAGCTCAGTCTGTGCAACACAACGTGACATAAACAGCAAAAGCTACACAGCCACTTCAGTAAAGCAGCTTGTTACTGGAGAAGCTGCATTTTTCACAGATAATCTACTGTCACACTGACAAATGCTAGTAGCGCTGTTACTTTAGTTAACAGCCTCTCCAGCACTAGTGTGTGTGTGTGTGACAGGCAGATTGGGTTTAGAGAAAACAACAAGAATGATATCTGATCAGATGCACACTGCAGTGCACTGTGGGAGGATTTGGCGGAAGATGTAAACAGTCTCAATATGAACTCAAATATTTCTTATCACATGATCTGAGCTGCTCTCAGCATTCGTTTTATAGCTCTAAACCCTTATTGGATGACAACTAGTGACTTGTTTATTTCTTTTTATATTTCCACTGAGATTTTAAGAGAAGGATTCAATATGAAAGCTAGGAATGCACAACAGTAAAGCAGTAAAACATAAAGAAAATGATAAAGATGACTGATTGACAGCTTGCAAAACAAGTTATATGTCAGACAGGCTGAGATTTTGCTGGTATTTGTCTGAAATGTCAGTTGAGTCACTTTATGCGAGTTCAAACACAATGAGGTTTTTTGTTTTGTTTTTCATCTGCATCTTAAGCAGAAGAAGGGGAAGATAGTTTTAAAATGAATCAGAGTGAATGAAATCAATATAATGTGACATTTTAAATATATATATATATATATATATAGTCAGAATAGCACAATGGAGAAAAACAATATAACAATAATAAACATGACTAGCTTTTACTTTTAACATTTATATTCTGCCTTCATGATTTTAAAGGTTGTGGAAAGTGATATGAAGGTCATGCACAGAAAAACTTAACTAAATAAACAAATATACAATGCATTTTAAAAAAAGAAACATTTAAAAAAAAATTAAAACTTGTAGAAAAATTCAAATAATTACAAAGAAATAGCAAGTAGTTTCTTTTAAAACTTATTCCAAAAATGTTTCTTTTATTCAAAACTATATAAAAATATTAGAATTTCATTAAAAAAAGGAGAAAATGGGAATCTTAAAATGTTTCAAAGCAATCATTTAATATAGTATTTAATATTTATATTAAATAATTAGGTGACATCTTCAAAACTGAAGTCACACATTAACACTAAATACAGCTAATAAAACTATCTAACGTTCAAAAGGTGGCTTTTATTTATTTATTTTTATTTAGATTTTTATTTATTTATTTATTTATTCATTCATTTATGTTTCATTAAAAAATAAAATGTATGATGGTTTCCACAAAATATGAAGCAGCACAACTGTTTGCAACATTGATAATAATCAAATATATACATACACACATATATATATAGAGAGAGAGAGAGAGAGAGAGAGAGAGAGAGCAAATCAGCATATTAGAATGATTTCTGAAGAATCATGTGACACTTAAGACCGGAGTAATGATGCTGAAAATTCAGCTTAGATCACAGAAATAAATTACATTTGAACAGATATTCACTTAGAAAACAAACATTTAAATTGAAATATTTTTTCACAATTTTACAGTTTTTCCTGTATTTTTAATCAAATGAATGCAGGCTTGATGAGCAATAAGAGACTTTTTTCAAAAACATTTACAATCTTATTTTTTTAACCACATTAAAAATCTTAATTTTTGAAAAGTAAAATTCTGAAAAGTAGATCTTAAACTACAAAGCCTACCAAACTTCAAGAGTTATGCAAACCAAATCAGAAAAGTGTCTTAAAGATGCATGACTTTATTAACGCACAAAGTTGCACAGAAGAAGAAATGATTCTTGAAGGAGAAGTCCACTTCCAGAACAACAATTTACAAAAATTTACTCACCCCCTTGTTCATGTCTTTCTGTCTTCAGTCGTAAAGAAATTCTGGTTTTTGAGGAAAACATTTCAGGATTTTTCTTCATATAATGGACTTCATTGGTGCCCTGATTTTGAACTTCCAAAATGCAGTTTAAATGCAGCTTCAAAGGCTCTAAATGATCCCAGCTGAGGAAGAAGGGTCTTATCTGGCGAAATCATCTGTCATTTTTTTAAAATAAAAATTTGTATACTTTTTAAGCACAAAAGCTGTTGTAGCACAGGCTCTGGGATGCGTGTTCTTGAATGATTCTTTCATTTTGAACGAATCTTTAATGTGACTCGGGAAGAACGAGTCGTCTCGGGGAGTGATTCGTTCAGTCGCACATGCGCAACATCCTATTAGGTTCTGTACTGGAATTAGTTCACCTGTTTTGAGTCTTCAGGTTTTTCAAGTCGTTCGTTCATCTTATGGGGCTGTCACGTGATGAACGAACGACTCAAACCCGAAAACTTGTCAGATAAGAGGTGAGCTGAGCTAATCATAGACTAAAGACCCAGGTAAACAATGAATTAATTTTGTCTTGTTTGTAGTGTGATCAACGTTTGTGTAAGCAGCAGCTGTGTTAGAGAAGTAACACGTAACATTTTAATTATATTTTGCTAAAATGAACGAAATGACTCGAATAAAGATTCGTTCATTTTGCTGAACGAGACTCAGGTCTGAGTCAGTAAAATGATCCGAACTTCCCATCACTACTACGAATCACGTCTAAGTTCATCGTCTGTGTACTGAGTATGGTGAAAAATTCAATCTTATTTTCTCCTACAACTTCAGAATCGTCCGACATCGTTGTAATTTTTTTTTTGTAAACACTGTTTGACTTACTTGCACTTTCTTAGTCTTTGTACGTTTGCTTTGTAAACACTGGGTCTGTAGTTCCGCTTACGATCCTCGTGACCTTTCGACGTGATTCAATAGTACGCAGTGTTGTGAACGCGCATCTCAGAGCCTGTGCTACACAAGCCTTTGTGCCTAAATAGTATACGCATTTTTATTTTTCGAAGAAAATGATCGAATGTTTCACTAGATAAGTCCCTTCTTCCTCGGCTGGGATCATTTAGAGCCTTTGAAGCTGCCTTTAAACTACATTTTGGAAGTTCAAAATCAGGGCACCAATGACGTCCATTATATGAAGAAAAATCCTGAAATGTTTTTCTTCAAAAACCAGAATTTCTTTACGACTGAAGACAGAAAGACTAGAACATCTTGGATGACAAAGGGGGTGAGTAAATTATTTATAAATTGTTGTTCTGGAAGTGGACTTCTCCTTTAACTCTCTCCACAGTGGTCAAAGCTGAAGGCATTGATTTAGTTTGAGGTCGGACACGACTGAGAGTTTCTCTAGGCCGTCACGAATCAAGGCAGCTTGACCACAATCCACCAGCTCAGACTAGTTCAACTCTCATCAGACTCTCATTGTCAAGCCAATATAAAGCCTAAAGGCGCTTTGCATGTCTGACGTCTGTGACGGAT
Source organism: Labeo rohita (assembly GCF_022985175.1). Classification (NCBI taxonomy): domain Eukaryota; kingdom Metazoa; phylum Chordata; class Actinopteri; order Cypriniformes; family Cyprinidae; genus Labeo; species Labeo rohita. The sequence goes on from NC_066870.1 coordinate 37,883,128, forward strand.
TCCGCGGTTCTTAATTCCACTTGGCATTTTCTGATTAAATCAGCGTCTGTGTTTTCCAGGCCAAACACGCAGCGCTCAAACGCAGCGCCGGCGGCTCGCTCCCTGTGTGACTTCATCAAAGCGAGACACGGGCGACACCGATGCTGTCAGCATTCGGCCGGACGCTGCGGTCGCAGTAATTGGCGGCCGGTGGACGGCTCATTCTGTGTCTCGCTGCCGCTTCATGCTGTCGGTGTTTGATTGGTTTGTGTGAGTCTGTGCTCAGTGCCGGTTTGTCTGAGGGAATGAGTAGATGTGAGGACTCGAGCTTCTGGGAAATCAGCAGGTTTAAAACACAGAAAGTCATGAAGAGAAAGCAGCCTGTGGGCTGAAATCTAAACTTCAAACCAAATGATATGGCTCTGTAAACTCTAAAACATTTTTACTGAAACTATTGGCTGTAAAAATGCATTTAATTAGATGATTTTCAATTATGTATCCATTGGATTTATTTATTTACTTTCTACCTGTTTGTTGATTCATCACAAAGACCCTTCTTGCATTTTTTTTAATACTGAAAAGTATCAATAAAAATAGTTCAAAACAGTTTTGTAAATGTAAATTAAAATCCAGTGTTTTTTATTATCGTTGAGACACTATAGTTTAATTTTATACTTTACAATTTCTTTTTAATTTCAGTCAAAGTTTTAGTAATTTTCCTGCATTTGTTTTATAAAAAATGTGTATATAATTTTTATTTCAGTTTTAGTTTGAGTTATTTTAATACTCTGACTAATTGACAAGGAGAAATTTTAAATAAACACAAATGAATTTATGTTTAAGTCTTTATTTAATTAGATTTTTTATTATTTATTATTTATTTTATTTTATTACTTGAAGTAACAAAAACACCTTCATGGTTTTAGTATAAGTTATCCATAATAACCCTGATTAAAACAAAATAATTTAAAATAAAATGAAATAAAATAAAATAATTAGAAAAATGTAAACTTAAACAAAAACTCCTATAACAATCCTATAACAAAATTATTTAAAACTACTATTAAATTACTAAAACTAAAATGGAAATGAAAATACTTAAATTTTGAATAAAATTCAAAATATTAATTTCGAAATAAAATAAAATAATTGGATGGAAAAATGTAAACTTTAAAAACTTACAAATGCTAAATTAAAATACTGTTATTTTAAGCTGAAGTACTAAATTTAAAGCTAAATAGACTAAAAAAATGAATAAAAGAGAAAATCATATAACAAAATTATTTTAAAATACTATTAAATTACTAAAACTAAAAGGAAAATGAAAATATTTCAATAATTCTAAATATTAATTTTAAAGTAAAATAAAATAATTAGATGGAAAAATGTAAACTTAAAAAACTGAAGCAAAAATTAGAAATGTTTTTTATGGCAAATAAAATACTAAAATTAAAATACTGTAATTTTTAGTTGAAGTACTAAAACTGAAAATAAATTTAAAGCTAAATAGACTTAAATCAATAAAAGAGAAAATCCTATAACAAAATCATTTAAAACTACTATTAAATTACTAAAACTAAAAGGAAAATGAAAATATTTCAATAATTCTAAATATTAATTTTAAAATAAAACAAAATAATTAGAAAAATTGTAAACTTAAAAAACATAAAAATAAGGGTTTTTTTAATGGCAAACAAAATACTGAAAATTAAACTACTGTCATTTTAAGTTAAAGTACTAAAACTGAAAATAAATTAAAAGCTACATAGACTAAAAAAAATGAATAAAAGACAAAAAAAAATAACAAAATTATTTTAAACTATTAAATTACTAAATTTACTATTAAATTACTAAAACTAAAAGGAAAATGAAAATATGTCAATAATTTAAATATTATCAAATTATTTAATAGTAAATAAATAATACTAAAATGACTAAAACTAAAATAAAGTTGATTAGAAACAAAATTTAAAATAATAAAAATTCTAATAAAAATGACAAAAAAAAAAAAAAAAAACATTAAACTGAGACTAAGATGAAAACAAAATATAAAAATCACAATAATAGTACATAAATAATAATAAAACAGCTTCAATCAAAAGTGCATTATTTTACCCAATATTTGTGCTTGCAGTGTATTCTTAAGCATATTAGATGACTCATCACCACTTGTTGCTAAGTGATAGATGCAAATATGCATATAAATACACCATAAACACAAATATTGCATGTTGCTAAGCACTGTATTTTTCATTCCTTTTGATTTTCATTATTGCATCCTCAGCATAGCAACATACTAAGGCTATATGTGTGTTGCCTATGCAGTTCCATGAGGTTCCGCTCCTCTACAGACAGTATGCAGTATAAGGCGGCTCACTAGGGTGTTTTAGTCTCTCTGAAGTCTCACTGTGAGCGGTCGTGATGAGCACTGATCCGCCGACGGACCAAAGAGTTCGGTTTTCTGCCTTTTTGTGTAAATCTAATGGACTCGTGCAGCTCATCAGCACATCTGAGAGATGATAATGAGAGATAATGAGCATTAATGAGCATTTCGCTCCACTCCAATGCCTCTTCAGACTCAAAGAGGGACGAGACATTAAAACAACAAACAGCCTCGAACACAACACACCTCAGGAGACTCCAGAGCTCAACAGTACAAATGCCATCAAACTCTATTGAGGGAAACTGAATTTGTTAGGCCAACATCACAGGCCACATATTAAATATTATGAAGAATGTTTTTTTTTTAAACTACCATTCAAAAGTTCGGGGTCAGTGATTGTTTTGAAAGAAATTAATACTTTTATTCAGCAAGGATGCATTAAACAGATCAAAAGTGACAGTAAAGACATTTATAATGTTACAAAAGATTTCTATTTAAAATAAATGCTGTTCTTTTGAACTTTCTATTCATCTGTGAATCTTGAAAAACAAAATGTATCAGGCAGCACAATTGTTTTCAACATTGATAATAAGGAGCAATGTTTTTTGAGGAGCAAATCAGCATATTAGAATGATTTCTGAAGGATCATGTGACACTGAAGACTGGAGTAATGATGCTGAAAATTCAGCTTTGATCACAGGAATAAATTACATTTTAACATATATTCACATAGAAATTAGTTATTTTGAATTGTAATAATATTTCACAATTTTACTGTATTTTAATCAAATAAATGCAGCCCTGGTGAGCAGAAGAGACTTTATAAAGCATTAAAAAAAATCTTATTCCAAATTTTTAAGTGATAGCATAATTTAAGCATATACAATAAATATATAAGAAAATACTATTATTTTATTTGAAGCAACAAACATGTTTTTATGGTGTTAGTATTAGTTAACTACAATGTATTTAGTATTTAGTATTAGTTTCTTAAGTAAATTAAAAAATAATAATAAAATAAAATAAAATAAAATAATATAGATGGAAAAATGTAAACTTTAAAAAAAAAAAAACTTTAAAATTCTAAAAGTTTTTTTTTTGGAAAATAAAATACTGTCATTTTAAGTTGAAATACAAAACTGAAAATAAATCTAAAGCTAAATAAACTACAAAACTGGAAAAAAAAAACATACTATCAAAAAGGTATTTTAACCTACTATTAAATTACTAAAACTAAAATGAAAATATTTTATTAATTCAAAATATTAATAAATAATTTACTAAAGTACTAAAATTACTAAAACTAAAATAAAGTTGAACAGAAACAAAATAAAAATAATTAAAATTTTAATAAAAATGAAAAACACAAAAAATGAATAGACATTACACTGAAACTAAAATGAAAACCAAATATAAAAATTACAATAGCATAATGTTAATCGCAACAATTAATCGCACCTAAAATCCAAAAATCATAACTATTCCAAATTCTTGAGTGATAGCATAATTTAAGCATTAAAAAAAATAAAAATACATGTATTTGCAATAAAACAAACATTATTGGAGTATGTTTTACAAGCAAATACCATTTCAATATTTTTACTTTAATTTTTTATTAAACACCATCAGTTTCAGTTTGTTACTTGCCCTTTTTGTAATTATTAGCGAAATTTGCCAGCAAAATAAAATAAAATAAAATAAAATAAAATACATGGAAGAATGTAAACTTAAAAAACTTGTTTTTTGTTTGTTTTTTTTTTGCAAATAAAATACTGTTATTTTAAGCTAAAGTACTAAAATTGAAAATACATCTAAAGTTAAATAAAGGAATGGGGGAAAAAGAAAGAAAGAAAGAAAGAAAGAAAGAAAGAAAGAAAGAAAGAAAGAAAGAAAAGGAATGAAAGACATAAATAAAAGGAATATAAGAAAATTATTTTAAACTACTATTAAATTACTAAAAGGAAAACAAAAATAGTTTAATAATTCAAAATATTAATACATAATTTAATAGTTTATAAATAATACTACTTAAAAATAGTTCCAAAGTAAATCCTATACCAAAATATATGTATATAATGTAATGTTTTCATTTGCAAGGCATAAAACACACATGAAGCCTCACTAACACTTGGAAACGCTGCGAGATGGATTTCATGGAGATGTGGGTGTATGACATCATTCATATGTGCTGCCATTATGGAAAACAGATCAGAAATGATAAACAAACTCCAGATTTGCAATGAGTTTTGGTTTTAAGAAAAGATATGCTACAACCAATCCCATGATAAAATACAAAAAACAGATCTTCAGACACATGTACACAAACGCACTGCCTCTATTTACAGCTCTGTCTCACTCAGACAGACAGACGGAGAGACTCAGACAGACAGTCTTGCAGCGCTGCTCATCTCACATGCCCACACACACCAGAATGAAGCGTCTCTCCTATTCAAACCGGTTTAAATCTAATCCGGTTCTGGAGCAGCGCTGACATTTACATGCAGGAAAAGTCTGTGGGAGTCAAAACCACCCACAGCAAAGACAAACCGCACGTCTTTGTAATATCAGCTCTAGACAGCAATGAGATCTAATGGAGAGCAAGCAGAAACATTCTCTCCTGAGTCAGAGATCTTAACGTGAACTCAAAAAATTTCTCATGCAATGATCTGAGCTGCTCCACATTTGTTTTAATGCTCTAAACTCTTACTGGATGACAACTACTGTTGTTATTTTAGGAAAAAACATCTGAGAAGACACTTACATGAATGATATTTTGATATCTGAGTCTCCATTTATTAAGAGAAGTAACACACACACACAGGTCAAAGGTCAAACCAATCACTGCTCACCGATTTCACATCTTTTGTTGTGAAACAGCAAGTAAATACATTTCAAAGAATATACTACTTCAATTTTATACTATTTTTATGTATTGATGCAAAATTATAGAGATTTTTAGACCAATAAAGTACTATGAATTATTATTTTTTTAATTCAGTGTTAATGTTAACTAAAAAAAAAAAGTAAAATATATGTTCATTTAAATAAATCAGACATAAAACATGTATCATTAAAACGTGAAAAAGTAACATATGGGTCAAAGTCGAAAAAGGGTTTAAGCATGAAAACAATAATTGTAATACTGCTTTACATTGTTGTTGTTCCAAAAAAATTAAAAAAGTTTTCTGTTTAATTTAATTGCATTTTTGTTTTTGTTTTTCCTGAGCAAAAAATAAATATCATACATTTTTCTCTAATTTACAGAAGACACACACTAAAATGTCATTCAGTGTAACAATCTTTCAGGCATATTTACAACAAAAATCAAATTATGACATATTAAAAGACAAATTACTTTCCACCCCACATACTAATTAGTTTTTAATTTATTTTTTTTAATTTTATTTTTTTTCGATTTGTCAGTAAGATTTTTTTACTCATTTAAAACACAATAAAATTTAATATGATCCCTTATTCTTTTATATATTTTAATATGTACAAGTCAGAATAAGCATGTTTGAATTTTTACATAAATATTGTGTTACACTGAATGACAACGTAACATTATTTCAACCAGATTTTGACTTTTTTTCTCCAAAAACTTATTTGAAACCTTAAAAGTAGACACTTATATTTAATTTTAACACAGTTTTAACAAAAACACAAATATCAAATGAAAAACTTGATGTTTCTAAAATAAAAACATTTGTTAATTAAAACTTATAGGAAATATTTTATTGATTTAAACAAATCTGAAATAAAACATTACAGTATCTATATATATATATATATATATATATTAGATTTTTTTTTAAAAAACAAGAAAAACAGCGCAATCGAATAAAAAAACCTGTGAAGAACTATTACTGTATGTCTGATATTTCATGTTTGCGTCATGGTGACAGGCTGAAAGCTGCTTGCTGTTCATTGTTTTTACAGAACACTTACAGTTAATAATAGTCTGCTGGTGTTATACCTTCAGTCATTTTGAATTTGAATTACCTTGACATTGACATTTTTTAAAGCATTTTCCTTGTATTATTTCTGAACATATAATATGTATAAGACAAGTTTGTACAAGATGTATTTGTAGTTCAAACATGATTTGTTTACATTTACCTTTAACTAGAGGGTTAACAAAGATACTTGAATCATGTTGTGGTTACATTGTCAAGTTGACTAGTGAAAAAATCGTTAAAAAAAATAAATAAATAAAATAAAAATTATAATAATAAATTGTGAATCAATCAATCAAGATTTAAATTTTTTTGCCATATCGCCCAGCCCTAACTATAATAGTATATTAAGTTCGTCAAGACAAACTTTAAGTTGGCTTAAGAAAGCCTGACCAGAAAGTTTTAAAAAGATTTAAAAGTTTTAAAGTCTTAAAAACATTTTAGAAGTTTTAAAAGTTTGACGGTTTTCAGTCTGAAACAGACAAGTTTAAAGTACTTTTAAAGCTTAAAGCTTAAATGTTTTGAAGGCTAATCTGTTAGATTAGTTAACAAGTTACTAGCATGTTGCTAGCATGTTTCTAGCATGATTAACAAGTCGCTAGCATGTTTCTAGCATGATTATCAAGTTACTAGCATGTTTCTAACATGATTAGCAAGTTACTAGCATGTTGCTAGTCTGTTTCCAGCATGATTAACAAGATGTTAGCATGTTAACATGTTGCTAGCTTGTTTATAACATGATTAGCAAGTTGCTAACATGTTGCTAGTTTGTTTCCAGCATGATTAGCATGCTGCTAGCATGTTTATAACATGATTAGCAAGTTACTAGCATGTTGCTAGTCTGTTTCCAGCATGATTAGCATGCTGCTAGCATGTTTATAACATGATTAGCAAGTTACTAGCATGTTGCTAGTCTGTTTCCAGCATGATTAGCATGCTGCTGCCATGTTTCAACATGATTAGCAAGTTACTAGCATGTTGCTAGTCCGTTTCCAGCATGATTAGCATGTTGTTAGCATGTTTTAACATGATTAGCAAGTTACTAGCATGTTGCTAGTCTGTTTCCAGCATGGTTAACAAGATGTTAGCATGTTAACATGTTGCTAGCTTGTTTTTAGCATGATTAGCAAGATGCCAGCATGTTGCTAATCTGTTTCTAGCATGATTAGCATGCTGCTAGCTTGTTTTTAGCATGATTAGCAAGTTACTAGCATGTTGCTAGTCTGTTTCCAGCATGATTAGCATGTTGCTAGCATGTTTCAACATGATTAGCAAGTTACTAGCATGTTGCTAGTCTGTTTCCAGCATGGTTAACAAGATGTTAGTATGTTAACATGTTGCTAGCTTGTTTTTAGCATGATTAGTAAGATGCTAACATGTTGCTAGTTTGTTTCTAGCATGATTAGCATGCTGCTAGCATGTTTATAACATGATTAGCAAGTTACTAACATGTTGCTAGTCCGTTTCCAGCATGATTAGCAAGATGTTAGCATGTTAACATGTTGCTAGCTTGTTTTAGCATGATTAGCAAGATGCTAACATGTTGCTAGTCTGTTTCTAGCATGATTAGCATGCTGCTAGCTTGTTTTTAGCATGATTAGCAAGTTACTAGCATGTTGCTAGTCTGTTTCCAGCATGATTAGCATGTTGTTAGCATGTTTTAACATGATTAGCAAGTTACTAGCATGTTGCTAGTCTGTTTCCAGCATGGTTAACAAGATGTTAGCATGTTAACATGTTGCTAGCTTGTTTTTAGCATGATTAGTAAGATGCTAACATGTTGCTAGTTTGTTTCTAGCATGATTAGCATGCTGCTAGCATGTTTATAACATGATTACCAAGTTACTAGCATGTTGCTAGTCCGTTTCCAGCATGATTAGCAAGATGTTAGCATGTTAACATGTTGCTAGCTTGTTTTTACCATGATTAGCAAGATGCTAACATGTTGCTAGTCTGTTTCTAGCATGATTAGCATGCTGCTAGCTTGTTTTTAGCATGATTAGCAAGTTACTAGCATGTTGCTAGTCTGTTTCCAGCATGATTAGCATGTTGCTAGCATGTTTCAACATGATTAGCAAGTTACTAGCATGTTGCTAGTCTGTTTCCAGCATGGTTAACAAGATGTTAGTATGTTAACATGTTGCTAGCTTGTTTTTAGCATGATTAGTAAGATGCTAACATGTTGCTAGTTTGTTTCTAGCATGATTAGCATGCTGCTAGCATGTTTATAACATGATTAGCAAGTTACTAACATGTTGCTAGTCCGTTTCCAGCATGATTAGCAAGATGTTAGCATGTTAACATGTTGCTAGCTTGTTTTAGCATGATTAGCAAGATGCTAACATGTTGCTAGTCTGTTTCTAGCATGATTAGCATGCTGCTAGCTTGTTTTTAGCATGATTAGCAAGTTACTAGCATGTTGCTAGTCTGTTTCCAGCATGATTAGCATGTTGTTAGCATGTTTTAACATGATTAGCAAGTTACTAGCATGTTGCTAGTCTGTTTCCAGCATGGTTAACAAGATGTTAGCATGTTAACATGTTGCTAGCTTGTTTTTAGCATGATTAGTAAGATGCTAACATGTTGCTAGTTTGTTTCTAGCATGATTAGCATGCTGCTAGCATGTTTATAACATGATTACCAAGTTACTAGCATGTTGCTAGTCCGTTTCCAGCATGATTAGCAAGATGTTAGCATGTTAACATGTTGCTAGCTTGTTTTTACCATGATTAGCAAGATGCTAACATGTTGCTAGTCTGTTTCTAGCATGATTAGCATGCTGCTAGCTTGTTTTTAGCATGATTAGCAAGTTACTAGCATGTTGCTAGTCTGTTTCCAGCATGATTAGCATGTTGCTAGCATGTTTCAACATGATTAGCAAGTTACTAGCATGTTGCTAGTCTGTTTCCAGCATGGTTAACAAGATGTTAGTATGTTAACATGTTGCTAGCTTGTTTTTAGCATGATTAGTAAGATGCTAACATGTTGCTAGTCTGTTTCTAGCATGATTAGCATGCTGCTAGCTTGTTTTTAGCATGATTAGCAAGATGCTAGCATGTTGCTAGTTTGTTTCTAGCATGATTAGCATGCTGCTAGCATGTTTATAACATGATTAGCAAGTTGCTAGGCATAGATGGATTCTGGGAGTTTTGACAGTTGCAGTTTAAATAGTCTTGGCTCATTTGAACGTTCCGTCAGTGTAAGTCTATGGAAGCTCTAGGAGGAGTTACAGTTGATAATTTTAGTCTCAGAAAAAGAATAATATTAAGTTTAAATGGCATTTCAGTAAGTTGGCTTTCTCAATCCAACTTAATAATACTAAAATAACACTGCTCTCTAAACAGATACAGTTACTGTAAATAAGTCAATACACAGCAGTCAATTCAATCCTGCCTCATCCTCTCATTTATCAACCATCATGTGACCTTTAACCCCTGACGCATGTAAAACACACAGCAGTCGTGTTGAGGTGTGAAGGTGATGATGAAGGACTGCACTGATTCCTCAGATTTGGATGAAGAGACTCCAGCATACAGCGGCATAAATCTCTCTGAGAGCAGATAAACAAGAGCCGCGCTCCTCATGCTGTAAATCAAACGCTACTCAGAGTATATTAAACATCCCCAGCCGTCTGATACAATCCTCTACACATGGAGAAAATCTGCCGCATTATAATAAACTGCTCAGAATTCAAGGAATATCACACGATACCCGCTGAGGTCTAAAATAGCATCATATATAATTTATTTATTTTTTACAATGTGAGTCATTAAACAAGACATTTTACAGTGTAACCTGAAAAAAAAACCCACAAAAAAAATATTTAAAATATTTTTATAAAATATTTGTATTTGACCATTTTATTGATTATTTGAATTTTTTAAAATGTTAATTTTGTTTTCAATTGTTTTGCTTGTTTTTCGTGCACAAAGCACCGTGCTTACTACAATAAATGACAAGACACAACAAAATATTAATGCAATTAGTAAAACAACAACAGCAGACAAAATTAAACCCCCTACACATGCATACGAAAGCAACACCACGCTTTTTTTGCATGGGACACATGCATGTTTTGTATGCTTACATAAATACAGCCTAACATGAAATGCAGATCGATTAAGCACAGTTTTTCTCTCAACTCAACACCGAAAACTGCGTCAGGCGTCTTTACAGAAAAACAAACAGATCAAAGTCTCGCCAGTGGCCGTAAGCGCTTCATGGCCAATTACTGTAGTACTTTAGCACAACCGAGCACAAAAAAGACAAGAATCATCTCTAAAGGAGGAGAGACATGAAATAATGACGCATCCAGCCAGAGGCTTGTCATCCAGAGAGGGACTGAGAGTAAGACAGACTGCTGATGTGCTAATTATCATTATCCACACCCATAACTAACAAACGTAGCTGTGTTTGAATGTATATGAGCCTGCTGAGCTTCACATAGCCGGCGGTCTCAGGTGCCGAGCTTCTGACTGTCACCCGGCTGGCGACGCGAGTGTTAACCAGCTGTCTGGTTGCCGTGGTTACTCCGGGAATACCGGGAGACTTAAACTAACCGTGGAGGGGAAAAAAACGCTTCATTGTCTTTTGCATATGGATATCGGTTCACACTCAGTGGTGGTGAGACTCTGCATTTAACACCTTTCTGTTGCAGATTTTTAAGGTCTGCAGAAAAACAAACACATTAATTCCATACCATAAAGGCTGGGAAAGATACTATATATATATATTTTAAATAAATTGTACAACGTAGGGTTTTATAGGGAAAATAACTACAGTTATTAATTATAAATATTTAAATAATAATTATTAAATATTATTATTAAAAATAAGGTACTATTATTTTTTGTTTGACCATTATAAATTATATTGAATTTCTTTTAAAGGTTAATTTTAGATAAAGAATAACTGGCACTAAAATTATATGCATTTTAAATAATTGTACAATAGGGTTTTATAGGAAAAAACTGTAAGGTTATTAATTACAAATATATTTCAAATTATTATTAAATATTATTATTAAAAATAAGTGAATATTATTTTTGATTTGACTATTATCAATTATTTGAATAAATTTAATTGTTCGTTTTAAATAAAGAGTAACTGGCATTAAAAATATCCATTAAAAAATGTGCTAAATAAGGTTTTGTAGGGGAAACAACTAAGAATATTAATTATATAAAAATTACAAAATTATTTAAAAATAATAAAAATTATTAATAAATAATATTATTTAAAATAAGTTATTGTTACTTTTAGTTTGACTATTATAAATTATTTTAATTTATTTTAACTGTTAATTTTAAATAATGAATAACTAGCACAAAAAATTATATGCATTTAAATAAATGTACAAAATATGGTTTTATAGTGAAAACAACTAAGGTTATTAATTACCAATTTTTTTTAATCTTATGCTAAAAATTATACACATTTTAATAAAAGTACAAAATTTGAATAAGTTATTTGAATTAGTTATAATTGTTCATTTTAAATAAAGAATAACAGGCATTAAATATGATGCATTTTTTTTTAAAGTACAAAATGTTATAGGTTTTATAGGGAAAACAACTGTAAGGTTATTAATTAAAAATATTTTTAAATGATTATTTAATATTAATATTTTTAAAAAACTATTATTTTTTAGTTTGACTAAAATTTGAATTTCTTTTAAATGTTAATAAATAAAGAATAACTGGCACAAAAAACTATATGCTGAAGTTGCAAAGCAAGAACGGCAATTTATACACTGTACAGGTGTTTTTCTATTTGATCTAACCCCTATCACTCATGCAAACTAATCAGCACATTGGAATAGAACCAGTGAATTTACATGTTTCCTGACAAAACATTTTCTACAGCATGATTTCCAAAGGACTTCTTTTTAAGTTAATGATCACATTTGCACTGTAATTGCAAAAGAGAAACATGTCACTGTGGTGAAAACAAACTCTGTCACGTTCTATCAAGCCAAACATGCCTGAAGGCGCTTCCTCTCAGCGTCCATCTGTGTGTCACACAAGGAGAACGGACAATAAACACAAAGAAACTGAGAGCCTTCCTTTGTTTGACTATTCCTCTCTCTCTCTCTCTCTTTAACTGCCCATAACACGTCTATGGAGAACGGCCGAGGGGGGCTGGGAAAGACCTCCTGCAGACTGACGGAGAGACAGAAGACGTACAATTAAAGAGAGAGATGGAGGAGAATAATAGCAGGTTTCTTTTCCTGTGAAATGGGATTTACATTAGTGATAGTCATTAACAATGCAAGTAAAAGACCTCCAAGGACACTAAACTGCTATTGTGACAGCTTTGTTACAGTGCAATGCTTTTCCCTGACCGAGAGCTCGAGTTTTGCAGAAATTAATTTCTTTACACCATTCTACATTTATATTTTTATTAATATTTTCTAAAGATGATATGAAAAAGAAGTCATTCTGAAGCCACAATATGCATAAACTGTTCGAGTCAAAAAATATGTACTTAAAATGACAAATTGATTTAACAATATGACTAAATCAAGCACATTAGATTACATAAATATCAAGTTTCACTCATGCAAAATTCTGAACACAGTGTTTGAACAATAGCAGTAGTGATGCTTGACTTGGCAAACACCGCTAAACATCAATCTCTGCTCAGAAGAAATAATAGCAATGAAGATCTGGCATGTAAATATACTGTATGTTATTCATGTAAATACATTAGCAAGACAAAGGCATTACAGAAACCCCGGGAACAGTCATTAATCACACATTCTTTCAGTGTAAATAGTATCTGGAGTGGGATTTGGTAATGAGACAGCAGTGAGTGAATCAGGAGCTGTCCAGTGCTGAAACACACTTATATGTTGTTAATTGAAATAAAATATAGGATTTAATAGGAAAAACAATTGCAAGTGTAATTAAAAATGTCTTTTTAATAATATTAAATATTTTTAGTATTATTTTGATTATTGATTATTTGATTTTTATAGTTATTCTTAAAGAATAACTGTCAATAAAAATTATTTACTGGCATTAAAAAGATATAAGAAGCAAAAGGAGGATTCGAACACTGACACTAAAATAGAATATGAAAATTTATGCAACTATTTAAATAAGGTTATTTCAAAACTACAAGTGTGAAATAGCTGGTGTAAAACTAGTTTTAAGTGCACTGTGAATTACTTATTTATTTAATCAGAGACTACACACATTAATAATAATAAAATCAACATGAAATGTGCTAAATACAAGCAGTGTGGGTAATTTTCATCTGTAGCCCCAGGGCAGTTCGATGTTTTTAAAAAAATCAACACATAAGATTTTTTTTTTTTTTTTTGAGAAACCATAATGACTTTATGTCTTTTATTTCTGGTGGGAGTTTTTTCTAGCTCTTCTACTGCATGCATACTTATAACAAACATACCAAACACATGTAACACCATAAACATGGTATGGTTTTGCTGCTCATAAAAAGACGCTGAATTTCCAATTATCTCAGTACATCATACATCTAGATCAAAACTCACAGGCTTATTCCCACAGTAATGCTTATATGCACCGTAAGCAGTGCATTGAAAATAAAGGTGTTCAACTAAAGAAAAAGACTAATGTTCCTAGGGAAGACTTCTATTCCCAAACCTCATTTACTGTATGTTCCTCACACACACACACAGACACACACACTGGGTCAGTCTGATCTTAAACGCAAACCTTCATGTGTTCTATTGAACTTGACGCCCTCCAGCAGGGCAACATCAATTACCCACAATCCCATATAAGAAAGCAAAATCACAAATGAGATCTCTGTACAATCTGAGCAGTTTCTCCTAGACGGTAATGAGATTAAAGGGAGGCCAATGGAGCCGTTTTCCTCAAATATGCCTCCTTTAGAGCTTTACACCACTGGCTCAAACTCTGACCAAATTTTGCCATCAAACGCTGCATGACAACCATTGCCTCATTTGTTTTCTGCTCATCGTTTCTGGACAAAAATCTGAGACAAACCCATTTTATAAATGAAAACTGCACTGGTCAGAATCAGTCTAAATAATAGTAATAGTACTGCAATAAACGTTTCCTCTAAGGCTGTGGCACATTTACATGAACTTCTCAAATGTTTTTTCAGTTATGCAGTTGCTAGGGTGTTGCCCTGGTGGTAGCCAAGGTGTTGCTATGCAGTTGCTGGGTCGATATTGGTAAATGGTTGCCAGGGTGCTGCTATGCAATTGCCAAAAAGTTGCTAAGCAGTTCCTAAGGAATTGTGAGTGGTTGCCAGGGAGTTGCTATGCAGCTGCTGGGTCGACATGGGTTGTTGGTTGCCAGGGTGTTGCTATGTAGTTGCCAAAGTTGCATTTTTGGTGGTTACCAGGACGTTACTATGCAGTTGCTAAGTTGATATTGGTGTTTGGTTGCCAGGGTGTTGCTATGCTGTTGGCAAAGAGTTGATATGAAGTTGCTAAGGCATTTTTGGTGGTTGCCAGGATGTTACTATGCAATTTTTAGGTTGATATTGGTGGTTGGTTGCCAGGGTGTCACTATGCAATTGCCAAAAAGTTGCTATGCAGTTTCTTAAGGATTGTGGGTGGTGCCAGTGTGTTGCTATGCAGTTGCCAAAGAGTTACTATGCAGTTGCTAAGGAATTGTGGGTGGTTGCCAGGGTGTTGCTATGCAGTTACTAGATCGATATTGGTGGTTGGCTGCCAGGATGTTGCTATGCAGTTGCTAGATCGATATTGGTGTTTGGTTGCCAGGGTGTTGCTATGCAGTTGGCAAAGAGTTGATATAAAGTTTCTAAGGAATTGTGGGTGGTTACCAGGGTGTTGCTATGCAGTGGCTAGGTTGATATTGGTGGTTGGTTGACAGGGTGTTGCTTTGCAGTTGCTAGGTTGATATTGGTGGTTGGTTGCCAGGGTGTCGCTATGCAATTGCCAAAGAGTTGCTATGCAGTTTCTAAATCATTGTAGGTGGTTGCCAGGGCATTGCTATGCAGTTGCTAGATCGATATTGGTGTTTGGTTGCCAGGGTGTTGCTATGCAGTTGGCAAAGAGTTGATATGAAGTTGCTAAGGAATTGTGGGTGGTTGCCAGGGTGCTGCTATGCAGTTGCCAAAGAGTTGATACACAGTTGCTAAGGCATTTTTGATGGTTGCCAGGATGTTACTATGCAATTGCTAGGTTGATATTGGTGGTTCCTTGCCAGGGTGTTGCTATGCTGTTGCCAAAGAGTTGATATGTAGTTGCTAAGGCATTTTAGTGGTTGCCAGGATGTTACTCTGCAATTGTTAGGTTGATATTGGTGGTTGGTTGGCAGGGTGTTGCTATGCAGTTGCCAAAGAGTTGCTATGCAGTTGCTAAGGCATTTTTGGTAGTTGCCAGGGCATTACTACACAATTGATGTGTCGATATGGATTTTTGCCAGGGCGTTGCTATGCACTTGCTAAGGCATTTTGGGTGGTTACCAGGCCATTGGTATGTAGTTGCCAGGTTGTTAATGAGCAGATGCTAAGGTGTTGCTAGGGCATTGTGGGTGGTTGCCAGAGCACTGCTATGCAGTTTCTAGGGTATTGTGTGTAGTTATCATTGTATTACTAGGTACTTGGTTGATCAATAGGTTGTTGCTATGCCGTTGCTAAGGCATTGTGGGTGACTGACAGGGTGTTGCTGCTATGCAGTTGTTAGGGTGTTGTGAATAGTTGTGTGTCAGTGATTGCCACAGTGTTGCTATTATAATGTTTTTGTAGTAACTGTGTTCATCAGCCCAGCGGTGATTCAGCAGGTATTAATGAACTGATGTTCAACTTAATTAAACCAGCATGAACTTTGACAAACATTATCAGAGATTCTGCATGTGTGCTCAGCGATCCTCTACACTGACAGACTGTATGGGGCTGATTTCACTATCCATACAACCTGCCATATCTTCTTAAAAATAATGCTTCCAAAAGGAGTTTCACAGCCTGAAAACATTTTTAAGAATCAGTTAATGCAAAAATAAAATCCAAGTAATCATTTACTCACACTCATGTTGCACACTCAAAGCTGCACTTTTCCATCAAAAGAATGAACAAAAAAGTCTTGAAGCTAATAAAAGTATCCTCAAGACTTGTGCATTAAATATCAAGTCCTTAGAAGCCTTGCAACAGAAATGTAAGCCTATTCACTGAAAATCTTATTTTTTAGGTTGCATATATTTATATGGCTCATTAAGATTAGGTTGAATCCAATCACAATGCAATTTCATTGCATGGAAAAAGCAGCATGAACACTCTTTTAAGAATCTTTTGCATTCTGCAAAAGAAAAGAAGCTCAAATGGGTTTAGAGCACATGAGGGTGAGTAAATGATGACAGTTTTAATTTTTGGTTTAATTATCCCCAGGAGTGTATGCATAAAAAAATAACAACAGATAAAAGTAAAAGATGGCATGTTTCTGATAACGCATGTCTGGCGGGCTGCCAGAGACCCTTCTGTGAACTTACACGCAACCAGACACAATTAATTCTGCATGAGACTGAAGAAGCGTGTCCTGTGTTCTTGAGATGCTTGTGTGTTTGCACACAAGGTTACAAGTATTTGTTTCTGTGATTTCTACTTTTTTCTAAAATAAATGTGCCATTTGCACAAGTAAAACTCACCAGCCGAGTTCAATACATAGTGTTTGGTCAAATCAAAGCAATAGTAATGCTTGACTTGAACACCATTAATAAGAAACAGGTGTTTAGTTGCAGAGGTGCATGTGTGGTTTGGTTTTGCTTAGTTGAACCTCATATACACTCCGCTGCAGAAACTCCAATATGCAGATGGTCAGCAGTATAAACCAATCAATACAGCCGAGTGTTCAAACCCAGAACAGCATCGAGTTTGTTAAAGAAACATCACGTCTAGATCACTTCATGAGCTACCGATCCATGGAGATGAAGGACTTAATGGCAAATACAGACTAAGCACTGAGCAAACAGACAGCGTCACATACAAACTAAAAGAAAGAGGCTTGTGAGGACACTGTGCTCATGAATGCACCGATACAAAACAATGAACAATTCACAACAAAGCTCTGAATATTTTACACTTTAGGTAAAATCAGATATTTTATGTGAAATAAAATAGGGCTACTTTTGAAAATCTGTTATCTTTAAATTGGAAAAAATAAACATTTTCAGTTTCCAAAATATCAGCTAATGAGAACAGTTTAAATCGAGGCGATGCATCCATGCAAAGTTGTAAAGATCCATACCCAAAATGTAAAAATATATTTTACAAAAAGAAAATAACACCTATTTTGATTTATGCCATTAAGCTAATATTATATATAAATATAATTAAAAATGTAAATAAATAAAAAAATCAATTTATGCCATTAAGCTACTATATTTCAGATTTAAAGATTTTAATATTTAAACACAAAATAATGTAGTATACATATATATATTATATATTATACATATTACATATATATATTACATATTATATATAATAAATAAAAAATAAATAACTAAAAATTATAATTTATATTAATGTAACCAGTAAAGAAAACTACACAAAACTAATTACAATACATTATTTATATCCATAAAAATTTTTATCATTTATCTTTGTCATTTTATTGATTTTTAAATTAATATAAATATACTGTAAATGCATTCCACCAAATACTATGTGACTTTTTTTTTGCATTGCATTGCATTGCATTTCAGAAATGAGAATCGCAGGGTGTTTAATTGTCATGTCATTGTCATGAAAATAATTCTGTTATCTCAAAATCGCAGTTGTATCTTGATGCAAAATAAATTAATTTGGGGTGAAACATGAACTGTGACCAATATTGATACAAACTATAAAGACAATATAGACTCTCAATGATAGTTTTCAATGCTTACATAGGCTCTGTGTGTGTGAGAGAGAGCACTTAGTGTCATAAAGTACTCATACCACTGAATAAGAGCCTCTGATATTGCATTGAGCTGCTTTTTGAATAGTCTGACTCTTTAAGAGGACAAAGAGACAGACAGCTGCAGGAGAAGAGCGACAAAAACCATTGTCTTTGTTATTACTTTAATTTGAGACATTTTTAATCTGTATAGGCCTAATATTTATACTACTTTTATCATGCCAATGAAACTGCTTGAATTAGAATCCGAATATGTGTTAGAAAAAAAAGAGGGGTTCGTACTGCATCAGTACTCGATCAGTCGCTGAAACACAAAGCCTGGCCATATTGATCGGATTTGTGAACTATACATAACACCTGACCTTGAGCCCTGATTTCTCTGACCCATTCACCCTTCATTCCCTTCACCCCTAAAACACCATCTCATTATCAGACTCCAATAAATCCAACACCATTAATCCTCTTATTTTCACCCTAACCTCTCATTGTGGCCTTTTAAACCCACACATCCATTTAGGCCTGTGATTAAACCCAAAAATCACGAACTGCAGACAATCCCACAGGGAATGCTGATGGAGAATCCTGGCAGCTGTCTCAGTGGCCCGTGATTATGATGTCACAGCACCGTCCGGTCAGTGTGTCGTATGGGTCTGAATAGCCTCTGCACGGTCGGCGGTGTTGTGAAGAGGTGCCAGGATAAATAATAAATGCCCGCAGCTGCCGAGGACTTTTTGATCTCCGACAACTTCAGCGCGGCTGCCACAGGGAACGAGATCTTAGCCTACACCTCTCGCCGAGAACCGCAGCTGCCTGTCGAACACACTTACTAATGCTCACCGACACTGATATCTCTCTTCTGCTACAAAGGAGCAGCGAGAGAGTTCGTAAACTGATATTTACAGCACCCCGTTCATCTGTACAAGCCGTTTCAGCAATCAGCTGATCGGAGCAGGAACTATTTCTAACTGATTTGACTCTTAAAATCTTTAATTAAACAGGTTCATTTGGATATTACAACACAAAGCATGCTTTTAAGTAGTATTTTTAAGGTGTATCACTGCTTATGATTGTAACTTAATTAAACATTTGCATGCATTCTTTGTTTAATATCTTGATTTTGTCATTTCTTTTTCTTTTCTAAATTTCAGTTTTGCTCTAGTTTGTGTACTGTTTTTCTAACATAAACAGGTTTTATCCAAGGCGACTTCCAAAAGAAGAAGTGTCTTATGCTGTCATTTTAACTTCAGTGTTTACATGCATTCTTCATTACATCTTCATTATCTTTTGCAATGATTTTCTTTGTTCAGTATCTTGTGACTTGCAATGCAATAGTAGGATTTTGGCATTTCTTTTACTGCACTGTTCTATCCGTCAATTATTTTCTGCATTTCACTTCTGCTCTAGCTTGAGTACTAATACATATTTTACATTTATGCATTTAATAGATGCTTTTATACAAATCAATCTTCAAACGACAAAGTATTTAATGCTGTGATTTGTACTTACATATTTGCATGTGTTCTTTGTGCAATATCTTTCCACTTACAATGCAATGGTTGGATTTTGTTATTTGGCAGTTGGCACTTCAGTTCTAACTTCTATTTTATTACATATGCATGCATGCATTTAGCAGTTGCTTTTATCCAAAGAGACTTACAAATGAGCAAGTCTCTTAAACTATCTATTTTAACAAAAAAATGCACATGCATTCTTTGTTCTATATCTTGCAAGGTAATAGTGGGATTTCTTAGATGCTTTTATCTAAATCAATGTGCAAAAGATTAAGTATTTAATGCTGTGGTTTTTACTTACATATTTGCATGCATTCTTTGTACAATATCTTTCAGCTTGCAATGCAATGGCTCGATTTTGCCATTTGGCACTTCTGTTCAAACTTCTATTTTCTTACATATGCACGTATGCATTTAACAATTGCTTTTATCCAAAGAGACTTTCAAATGAGCAAGTCTCAAACTATATTTTAACTAAAAATGCACAAGCATTCTTTGTTCCATATCTCGTAACTTGCAATGCAATAGTGGGATTTCTTATAAAAACTTCTACTGTATTGTTCTATCTTTCTATTCTTTTCTGCATTTCACTTCTGCTCTTGTGTTCTAATCTATTTTATTACATTTATGCATTTAGCAGATGTTTTATCCAAAGCAACTTGCAAAACGTATTATACCAGTAACATTTACGTGCATTCTGTTGATTCTTTGTTAAAAATCTTGCGACTTGCATTGCAATGGTGGATTTTGCCATTTCTTATAATAACTTTTACTGCATTGCATACTCTTGCTCTTTAGATAAAAACTCCTTGAATAAAATCACCTGCTGAATAAAAAGTGTTAAACGTAAATATACCGGACATCACTCACATTTCTTGTTGTTTCTTCAGATTTCTGAAGTATTTCCAAAAAATCTCCAACAAAGACGATGCACTACCATTTGACATATGTGCAGATGCTCAAACAGAACCAGATTTCCACATTGAGACAATCAAGTTATGCTAGTAGAAATTACAGCATGCTGTCCAAACCAGCTTTACGATTTGGATGAGATCACAGACATCTGGTTAAATCGGATTTGAAAGATCCACTAAATCAGACAACCACCAAAACCCCTACTACATTAATCCGCAAGTAATAGTTATGAGAAGGTTTCATTTTTACCTGGAGTTGTTCAAGTTGTCAGCGCTGAGAGTATGAGTCCACGCCGGCTGAACGGATGAAGATCGGCTGAGCCGAACCGAACCTAAGTGCAGATGCTCCGGTGCCTCTGGCGAAGAAAGATCCGAACCGAGTCTGCCGGAACTTCAGTCACATGAAATGAATTGAACTCCACAAATGAAGCTGTTATGGTTCTAGAACAGTTTGCAAAGGTAAAGCAATGACAAGCACCGGGCACATCCGCGGACGAACGGGCACAGGAGAGACACGCGCAGATTGACGCCGGTCTCTCCGCAGCGGCGCCTCCGTCTACTGGAGAGATCAGAAACAAAAGGGTGCTGAAGAAGAAGAGGAGCACAGCGCTCCACAAAACCCCCTCCCGGACCTGAAAGAGAAAGAAAGAGAGAGAGAGAGAGAAAGAGAGAGAGAGAGAGAGAGAGCAACATTCAGTTGAACAGAACTCTAGGAAGAATACATCAATACATCATTTTGATTAACAAATCATTTTTATTATAAATCATTATAAAATAGCTACAAATAGCTCTATACAGTGCACTAAGGTTTTTAATCTGGTTTTAAGTCAAAACGGAAATAAATATCACTGAATTCACCCGAATAGGCCGAAATCTGACGAAATTTCGCAACTAGAAAGGTCCGTAATCCCTTAGCAATATTATAGAGCTGTATAAACCACAATTCACACAGAATTCACTTACAAATTAATCAGCTTTCTGTTGGTAAACGCGTTGAAGGCATCGGATTTGCGTGACTTGAACCGCGGAATTTGCGCGGGAAACGTTTTCGCGAAACTCCCGCACAACAGATAGAAAATCCAATAAATTAACTGTATGGCTTCAGTTTTTTACGGTGTATTAACTGAACCCAACTTTAAATCACATTTATTAAGCAACCTTTAGCAAGCCAGAGTTAAATGATTAGATTGGCCGTTAGACAGCGCGCCTATTTTTACCTGAAGAGCGCGAAAATAGATGCTTGCTAAGGTGAGTAGGAAACCATAGCAACAGTTTGCTCAGTTACTGTCAGGATCCCTCCTCCATATCATTATTTACCAAATAAGTATTTTTTTCCCTTAGTCTACTGCATATTTGCATGACACAATTCACACAGAATTCACTTACAAATTAATCAGCTTTCTGTTGGTAAACGCGTTGAAGGCATCGGATTTGCATGACTTGAACCGCGAAATTTGCGCGGGAAACGTTTTCGCGAAACTCCCGCACAACAGATAGAAAATCCAATAAATTAACTGTACGGCTTCAGTTTTTTACTGTGTATTAACTGAACCCAACTTTAAATTACATTTATTAAGCAACCTTTAGCAAGCCAAAGTTAGCATATTTGCATGACAAGAATGTCACGAATATTAGTATTTATTAAAAAAAAAAAAAAGGACTAGTTTTGTCTGGCTGATGCGCCAGAAGATGCGTTGCGCGAACCTTACCTT
This sequence comes from Labeo rohita, assembly GCF_022985175.1. Classification (NCBI taxonomy): domain Eukaryota; kingdom Metazoa; phylum Chordata; class Actinopteri; order Cypriniformes; family Cyprinidae; genus Labeo; species Labeo rohita. The sequence continues at coordinate 37,905,458 of NC_066870.1, forward strand.
AAAAGACTAGGTGTATATGACTTTCTTCTTTCGGTTGAATCCAACTGACTCTTTGCAAAAACCCGCCCTCCTTAGTTACTGTTGCCATGTCCGACAAAGAATGCTGCTCTCACGCTACACATCATGTTCTCCCACAGTAGATCAACTGAATCATGAACCCACTGAAATAAACAAAATAAACATGTATAACAGGATATCAGAACATATTTTATTTAAACCGTGGAAAGACGTCAGTACACACAATTTTTCAAGTTAATCTACTCTCCTGTCTGAGTTGTTTGTCAGACATAATGGCGGATTAAGCGTTACGATTGGTCAGATCGCCAGTCAATCAAGCTGTTTGCAAAGTGTCAACTGGAGTTATATTAAAAATTGTCCTGGCTCTACCAAGCTTTATTATGGCAGTGGGCAGGTGTTTCTGTTCAACAGTCCAAAAGAAGTCCAATAAAGTGCATCCATACATAATAAAAAGTGCTCCGACTGGGTTCGACCGAAAGAAGAAAGTCATATACACCAAGGATGCCTTGAGGGTGAGTAAACCATGGGCTAATTTTCATATTTAACTAATCTCGCAACAAATTTGGCCTGCAGAAATTACAGTATAACTATCTTTTAACAGTTTGACCCCCTGAAAGTCGTTGTATAATTTAGATACATTGGTTAGATTCAGGAATAACTCTTACAGCCACGAAGAGAAGTATATCATCCGTGAAAAACATAATGAGGTTAATGGAGTCCATATTTAGAGTGAGCTGAGCTTATGATCCGAGCGGCATTAACGACAAACTCACTGAACCCTCAGATCCGTAAGGACTTTTACCTAACTAGAGGAAAACTGAAACTGAAATCATTAGGCATACTAGAATATATCTCAAGTGTATCAACAGACATCTAACATTGTTTGAGAATACTGAGTAATTGCTTATTGAAGTTGTTTGCACTAAGAGAAATAAGGATTTGTAGCTTCGGTGTTGATCTGAGACTCGGTAAAGTCTCTGTGTCTCTGTTGCAGTGGAAAGAAATGCTGACTCGAGGCCTGTAACCAATAAACTCTAATCCTGGTAGGAATCCACACACACATACACACTTGGAAATACAAGTCAATGCAGTATATACTAGAAACTGCTTATGATGAAAAATGGCATGGAAAATAGTATGCAGTATGCAATTAAACATTTCAAAAATCACATTGCAAAAATCACATTTCAGAAATCACAGTCGGTGCCTTTTGTGTCCCCAGAAAAGAACATGTTATTATTGCCTTAAAATTTTAAACATCATAAATTTAAAGTTGCCTTTGACATAACACATTTTGTTCTTTAAGCATATCTTTTTTTTTAAATAATTCTAAACATTTAACAGCATTTAAAACACCTAAATATCACATTTTTTTCTATGTCCCCATGAATACAACACTTATGAGTGAATTATTTATTTATTTATTTAGATTTTTCATGTTGTTTGGTATATCAGTAATAGTTTTCTCTAATGTACATATATTTTCCAAGTAGTAAATTCATTTTTGAAAAATAATACAGGTTTCTGGCTTGTCCTTCAAAATATTGTCCACCCTGTTATAATCGACTACTGGTCCTGTAAATGAAAGTTGGAAAAAGGAAATTACATCATATCAAATGGCTGACATCATTAAATTGGAAGGAAAGCAGCCAGAGAGGAGCCTCTTATTTGTTAATTGTCTGTTTTTATTTTTTATTTTATCTTTCCATTTGATGTATTCAACTTCAACATGTCCACCCTAATACTTTGTTAAACATTTTTTTTATTAATTTTATTTTTAAACCAATTCTTGTGTAAGTATCATAGGGAGATGTAAAACATGTGAAAAATAATTTTGGTCAGTCTTAGGTATATACATTTAAGGATCCATTTACTAAATGTCTCCAACCTGTTAGCTTTTCTGACTTAACAGGGTGGACATTTGGACCTTAAAATCAGCCATTACACAAAGTGATAACACAGAAGGTCTGTCAAATAAAGAATCAAATGTTTTTTAAGATGCTACTTTTACAAATAAGAATTTCTATTGACTTTTTTTCACATTCCCCTTATCTTTCATTTAAAGGGCCAGTAGCGAAATATAACAGGGTGGACAATATTTTAAAGGACAAGCTAAAAACCTTTATTTTTTATTTTTTTAAATGCTTTAATACTTGAAAAATATATATACATTAGAGGAAACTATTGTTGATATACCAAACAACATGAAATAATCTAAAATAAATAAATAAATAAATAAATAAATAAAATAAAAATCACTTATATTAAGTGTTTTCACAAAGGTGTTATTTATATCAAAGACAACTTTAAAATTAATGTTGCTGAAAATTTTAAAGCAATAATATCATGATGTTTACTGGGGACACAAAATGCATCCCAGGAATGACCCATTTAATGCAAGTGGCATTCGGGTATCCCCAAAATAAATATGGTTATTTAGCTGGTTATTTAGCCATTTCGTTCAGACTGGTGAAAGCACATTGCATTGTGGGACAAAATAAGTGCAGTACTATTAAAGTATTTTTTTACTAAAAATCAGCTAAAATGTGCTCACCCTCAGGCCATCCAAGATGTAGATAAGTTTGTTACTTCATCAGATTTGAAGAAATGTAGCATTGCATCACTTGCAAACCAATGGATGTGAATGGGTGCCGTCAGAATGAAGAGTCCAAACAGCTAATAAAAACATCACAATGATCCACAAGTAATCCACACCACTCCAGTCCATCAGTTAACATCTTGAGAAAACAAAATCAGTTTGTTTGTAAGAAACAAATCCATCATTAAGACGTCTTTATCTTTAAACCATTGCTTCTGGCTAAAAGACGAGTCTATAATCCATAATAATGCTTATTACAGTGAAAAAGTCCATCTCCTATTGTTTCTCACATCAAAATCCAGTCACATATTTGTGTAGAGCTGATATTTTGGCTTGTAAACTGTGTTTGATCTGTGCAGATTTCTCTCCTGATTCAGACCCGACCACTTTTTCACTGGAAGAAGTGTTATTTCATGGACTTTAGTTGGTATTTTAGTTTAAAACGTTTTGATGGATTTGTTTCAGCTTTAGTCTTCTCAAGATGTTAACTTGTCAAGACGTGGATTATTGTGATGTTTTTTAATCAGCTGTTTGGACTCTCATTCTGACGGCACCCATTCACTGCAGTGGATCCATTGGTGAGACAGTAATGGAATGACACATTTCTCCAAATCTGATGAAGAAACAAACTCATCTACATCTTGAATGTTTCTATTCTTTTAAAACAACCATGTACATAAACATTTTTAAAGCTGCACGGTGATATAAAGATCATAAACACCCGTTTAGCTCCAGTAGTTCAATGTTGCCACAAAATATATATGCAGAACTAATTTGTCTTCATTTTCAGGCTTGGAACAATTCTGCTGCTAAACCTGATCCCCCATTTCTTTCCTACCAGAGGAAACAGTCTCTCTCTAAATATGAGTGTTTATTTCAGTTAAAGGCAGTGATTTAGCCGACCACTGTTTAATCACCAGCTCATGCATTAATTAATCTGTTAATGGACGCCATTAATCTCTCTCTGGGGCTTTCAGCATCTGTTTATTTACATGCCCGTCTGGATAAAATCTTGCCTGTTCTAAACAAAAGAGAATAAGACCAATGCATGTCTGAAAGAGCCGGAGGAACATTTTACTGCTCCTGCACTGTTCAGGACACTTTTATCTTGCAATTAAGCATTAGCTTCAGATGTTTCTCCTATACATTTAAAAACACGCAAATGAGTGCATTGTCACCCAGTAGGCGTGTAAAGCTCAAAAGTGAAATGTTTGAGTGTCTCTGAAGTTTCAGAAATCACTGAAATGTTTTCAGATGTGACTGTTTTTGTTCCAGAAGAAACATTTGAGACGGAGCGGATGAAGTAATGCACTAAAGTCTCTTAACATTCACCCTGTAAACGTTGCTGCTGGATGCTGAGGCGAGTTCTCCATCACTCCAGACGCAGCAGAAAACGCTCATAAACGTGACAAATGAACCTGACACACTGCAGCCCTCTGCTTCACATAAAATGAAAAGCAATGTCTTTAAGCACAGCGGCAAAGTTCCAGATAAGTAAAAGCAACGAGATGCACCCGAAGCGCTCGCGGGAAACAGATATACAGCGTCGCACATAAAGATGATCGCTAGTTACATTCTCCTGTTTATTTGATTGACTGGTTTAATACAGTAAACACAGGTTTGAGAAATCTTTTCTCTGATATTACAAATAGAAACATGGATTGCATCATTATTGAGCTGCTGCCAGTGAAAATCTGACCATTTTGAGATGAATCAAATCCTTTTACTTGCTTAATGTGATGAAGTTCAGAGTAAAAGAGGATATGCAATGATGAAAAAAATGCAAAGTGAGAATTAACTGGATTGTGAAAAGCAAACTAGTTGTTTGGCAATTGGTTAATGTAATATAATAGCCTGCAATGGAAAAAAAATTGATAGGATTTATTTTGAAACAATTTTCACTTAGAAATTGCTAAATGTTACAAATAGTTACAAAGAAATGGCAATTAACACACTGAATTAAATGTAGAACTTAAGTGCAAAAACTGAAATGGTATTTTCTTGTTATATTAGACAAAAAACTTCAAAAATATAAAAAATAAAATAAAATAATACTTTTTTTTAACAGTGCATGGGTAAAATGAAAAATGGTAAAAATATATAATATAATATAATATAATATAACATATTATAATATAAAATAATATAATTTATATATATATAAAAAATATTTAGCTAGTTGACAAGGCAACATTTCTCATTTTTATTTAGTTTAACTTCATGTACTAAAATAACTAAAACTGAAATAAAAATCAATAAAAACTATAAACTACTTAGAAACAAAAACTACTTAAAATGACAAAAACAACAAAATCACTAAAATGTTAACTAAAATTAAAATGTAAAACATTAAATATAAAAATAAAACTCATTACAAAAATCCATTAAAAAATTATAACTTGACATAAAATGAAACCTAAATAGCATTTCCCATTTGTATTTACTTTAAGACAAATAACCAAAATAACTAAACTAAAACAAATTAAACTAAAATGTAATAAAGATATAAATTTATAAACACAACAAAATTAGTAAAACAATAAAATGAAAAACATACAAATAAACGTTATTTAAAATATTAACAAAAACTAAAAACTATAATATAAAATATAAAATATAAAATACAACCAAGTCATTTCAGAGGAAGGGTAAGCTATTTCATTTTGATTAATAATTACAAAGCCATTTTTTCTTTGCAATAATGATGCATCATATGCATAGGGACCACAAAACCAGTCATAAGGGTACATTTTTAAAATTTTGTATTTTGTAAGATTTATATTTACAGTCTTTACTTTCTGGCATAAAGGAAAAATCACTAATTTTGACCCATACAATGTATTGTTGGCTATTGCTTTTTTTTTTTTTTTTTTTTTTTTTTTGCAGATGCTTTTATCCAAAGCCACAAATGAAGAACAAACCAATCAATTTGTCAAAAAGCTAACAATATTCACACAGAAGTGAGATCAATATTACAAAACCTTACAATGCCACCTTTGGAAAACGATTTAAAAATTAATGTTTTTTTGTTGTTGTTGAATTTTTTTAACATGCAAAAGTTTTCTATAAGGTATAAGGTCGATCTATAGTCATTTATGAAGTGTCTTAAAGCAAACGTGTGATGATCGGCTCAGTGTGCTGACATTCAGCTGGATCAAACTCAGAGTTTCTTCTCTGTTTATAAATCTCCCCGTGAGTGAAATCAGCTTAATCCAAACGCTCTAATCACACCGAGAGGAAATCTGAGTCATTCGTGCTGCGCCTTCACCTTCTCTCGGGTCAACAGGTGGATTCTGGTGACTTTTCCAAATGCCAGCATCTCCCAGAATCCCACAGCAGATGAAGCACCTGCCGACGACCTACAGAGAGAGAAACCAAATTAAATATGAAATGCAAAAGTCAATGACAGTACAAATCAGTTGTGAAGCAAAGTGCTTAAAGCGATAAATAAACAAATTGCCTAAAGTACTGTTTGAAGTATTGAATAAATAGTGGTGTTTACCTTTAAAAAAAACTCAAAGGACAATTAGAACTAGAAGATGAATTACTAAAATTACTAAAACTGAAAATAAATCCAAAGCAAAATGAAATCTATATATTACGCAACTGTGATCAGCTCTATAAAGTTTGTAAAGTGATGACTACTGGATAAAAATGTAATTTTTTTTATCTGTGTTTCCTTGATTTTCTAAGTTGTTCCTGTGATATCCAGCTGTCAAAGCCATTCTTTTATTTTTAAGAACGCTGTGCTTCTTTCTTCGGCCAAACAGAGCGAGTCTAAAGGCCTTTGGAGCTCATTGTGCTAATTGGCTCGTCAGAGGGAAGGCAGTAATTATGCGTTCGGGTCTGACGGCGTTCTGTCAAACAGTCCCAGCATTCTCTCCGAGGCTGAGCGTTCCCATGCCAACGGCCCTCGGCTGCGCCGCGCCGGAGCATCTGTGTGCAAATGAAGCGCCGACGCTATAACCTGACCGCATGTGTGTAAGAGATGACAGGTGTGTGTGTGCGCGTGCATTTTAATTTGCATCCTTTCACTTTGCAAAAAATGTCACCAGTCCAAGACTGTGGCGTTCAGCCTTCACTGTAAAAATATTTTTCAAAGTCGTCGATAAAATTATTGGCGTATGTTTTATAAGAAAAACTTATTTCAAATAAATAAATAAATAAATAAAATAAATAATTAAATCTAAAATGCAACAGTTAATAAAACTAAAAATACATAAATAAAGTTTATAAAGTGATAAATAAACAAATTATATAAAATTTGTATAGTTACAACTACACTGAATATCTTTTTTTTTTTTAAAAAATCTACAAAATTAATAAAAAAAAAAAAAAAAAAAAAAAAAGCACTAAAATGACTAAAACTAAATAAAAATAAATAAAATAAAATAAAATAAAATAAAACAAAGATATATATAAAGCTAAATAAATATATAAAACAACAAAGGACAAAATCCCATAACAAAGTTCCAAAAAAAATTGAAAGTTATACAATACAATAAAAAATAAAATACAAATCAAATCACTAAAAAAAGATTACAAGAAATAAAATGAAAATAGCTAAATTTACTAAAATGAATCTCAATAAAAGCACATTCAAAATATCAACAGAAAATTTAATCATATGTAAATAATGCTATATTATAATGATGAAAACATTTTATTTTATTTAATGTTGGAAAAAGTGGTGTTTGTGTAAGGGGTGTTAATCTTTGAAAACATAAAAAATAGATTTAAAAAAATAAGTTTAAGCAACTAAAATGACTAAAAATAATATTAAATCTAACTGCTAAAACAAATCTAAAGCTAAATATAAATAAGAATAACAAATAATAAAAATACAATTAAAATTTCTATAAAATTTAAAAAGCAAATTCAAAATACATACTATAACATTAAAAACAAATAAATAATACTAAAATCATAGTTGTGAAGCAAAGAACATAAAGTAATTAAAAAACAAATTGTGCCGTTCAGTCAACACTGTTATTATTTTTCTTGTAATTATTTATTAGCTATTTAGCAATTTTGAAAATTGTTTTTGTTATTTAATCTCATACCGTCTAGGAGAAACAACAAATTTTGTAAAAATCATTTTTGGTCATTGAAATAAAATAAAATAAAATAAAGTTTTTCATCTTTTTAAAATTAAATTCAATTTAATTTTACTAAAATTAAATTTATATATATATATATATTAGATGAAAAACTTAAAAAAACAACAACTAACTAAAATAAAATAAAATAAATAAATAAAAGCCCTTATAAAAGCCCTTAACAAAATTACTAAAACTAAAATTAAAATGAAAATTGAAAACATCAAAATAAAACCTAATTCAAAGTAATAATAAATACTATAATAGTATATAAATAATACTAAAATAGCATAGCTCTGCGGAAATTACATTTATTAATTTCAGTGAAAATAGTGTATGATGTATCTAGTCTGGACGGCTGCGAGGTTTGTACTTTCTCGTTCATGTGGTCGGAAAGAAAAACTGCAATCCGTTGCTGACACTGCTACATAACAAGCGGCCGAAGAAAAGAGCCACAGCAGAAGATTTAAAGAGCAAAATAAAGACAGATGTGAAAGACCTGTTGAATACGGGGCTTTGAGAAGAGCCTGAAGGACCTGAGAAGAGCAGAGCATCTCAATCTTTCATGGCTGGAGAAATAAACCGAATGAAAAAGGCTTTTGTCTGACATTGGCAAATTACAGGGAAGTGATGAATAGGTCTTGCCTGGTGGAAATAAACCTGGCATGAAAATACACATATATATATCTTTCTCAATGCATTTACGGCGGTATGAACCTGTCAAGTCCCAATGCAGATCTCTTCAAAAAATATAAGAGCAGCTGAACATCATCACACATCTCGAGCTAAACGAGATGTTTTATGGCATTTGATATTGCAAACAAGCCAAAAGCCTGTTGTGACTTGCTTTATTGCAGTTAAATGTAATGTTTTTATTTCTTTCCCCTCACAGAATCTACAGTTTAATTGTCCAAAAGCAAAGACTGGCTGGTTTACTGTGAATATAAACAATATATTTATTAAAAGTGACAGTAAAGACATTTATCATGTTACAAAAGGTTTTTATGTCAGACAAAAAAAAATATTTTCATGATTTGTCATTACAACTTTTTCATTTGTCAAATCAACTTGTTCAGATTTAACTAATGGCTTTTAACTTGTGTTAAACAGTTAATTTAACCACATAACCACATAAGTTTCATGAAATATTGTAATAAACTCTGTGTAGTTAACTTAAAATGTTAATTATTAGATTCATAATTTTAAATGTTTAAGTGAACGTCAATTTGAAAGTTTAAATTTTAAATTTGAATTTGAAAGTATCTTTGTTGCTTGAATAAGCTGATACAATGTTTCATCTAAAGATAAGATTTAATCTGATACTATATTTAAAACACTGATTAATTGATAGATTTTTATCAACATTGATAATGTTTCCTGAGCAGCAAATCAGCATATTAGAATGATTTTTGAAGGATCATGTGACACTAAAAACTCATCTTAGACCACAGAAATAAATTACATTTTAACAGATATTCACATAGAAAACAGCTATTTTAAACTGTAATAATATTTCCAAATTTTAGCTGCATTTTTAATCAAATAAATGCAGGAAATCAGCATATTAGAATGATTTCTGAAGGATCATGTGATGCTGAAGACTGGAGTAATGATGCTGAAAATTCAGCTTTGATCACAGAAATAAATTACATTTGAACAGATATTCACATAGAAAACAGCTGTTTTAAATTAAAATATTATTTCAGAATTTTTGTAGGCTTGATGAGCAGAAGAGTCTTCTTTAAAAACATTAAATATATTCTTGTTTTTGAACGTTAGTGTAGATGAAACAGTATAATACATTAATTCATAATTGGTTTTCAGCCAACATATCTAGTTCTAAGAATATTTTTTCAGGTTTAGATGACCACAGACTAGTCAATTTTTAATTTTGCACAAACAAATTTAATTTTCTGTGACAGGTTTTTGAAAATAAAATGGTTATTTGTCTTTTCTGCTGTGCATTGATGTTATTTGTCATATATACTATACTTAATTGGAGCTTTAAAGAACAAACTTAATACTTCTTTCATTAAGGAGCCATTAAATTGATCAAAAGTGACAGTAAAGACATTTATAATGTTACAAAAGATTTCCATTTCAAATAAATGCTGTTCTTTTAAACTTTCAATTCATCAAATAGTCATAAAAATAAAACATCATGGGATTCCACCAAAAGTTTGGGCAGCACAACTGTTTTTAATATTGATAATAATCTGAATGTTTCTTAAACAGCAAATGAAGACTGGAGTAATGATGCTGAAATTCAGCTTTAATTACAGGAATAAATTACATTTTACAATATATTCATATAACAAACAGCTATTTTAAATTGTAATAATATTTCAAAATTTTTCTGTTTTTACTGTATTTTTAATTAAATAATTGCAGCCTTCGTGAGCAAAAGAGACAAAAACATTTCTAAAATTTTATCTCAAACTTCCACAGATTTTTTTTTTTTTATGTTTATTAAGGTGCTTGTCAACAGCTATAGATTTATATGCTTCTTTTGAAGTATTTAAAACCAACAGAACATATAATCATTACCACAAACTAACATAAACCTAAGCAAAAACTCTTTAAAAACGTCATTTCTGATTCCTTTTTACCCTTGAGCACATCCCCAATGGGAGGTTTTGTCAGAATTCTTCACTTCTTGGAACAATTTTGTACAGCTGAGCACATACACACATCATTGCATATTCACACACAGATCAAGCTACTCTTTCTTGCCTTGTACTTTAAAAAATGCATGCATTGTGGATTTTAAGCTGAATAAGACTTGAAATGAACAGATGTGGGTTTATTTCAGCGTGAGCACACTCGCTCTCCTGATATCTGCGGCCCAGGGCTGATTTCTATTTAACTACGCTGCTGATGATGATGGTAATTGCCAGAGAGATGAAGAGAGGTCATGTGACCGAGGGGCCCAGCTGCCAGTGAGGGAGGTTTCATCACACACACACAGCTTGAATTGAAAGCGACCCCCATCAGGACGGTTCATGACCGGAATACTAAACAGCTCAGCACTTCAGAGTCTAATTGAGCATGTGAGGGGTTTTCTCTTAGTTAGGGAGGGTGCTTAAAGTTGTAGCTCACCCAAAAAAGAGAATCGGCTGAAAATTTACCAAGAAAATGTTGCATTCCATCACTTGCTCACCAATGAATCCTCTGCAGTGAATGGGTGCCGTCAGAATGAGACTCCAAAAAGCTGATTAAAAACATCACAATAATACAAAAAAGGTTTTTTAGCTTCAATAAATTGAGAAAATCTATCTATAATATTGCTTTTTATTTTTTCGGTGATCTGGTCTGAATTAGGAGAGAAATATGCACAGATCAAGCACCGTTTACAATCCAAAACAGCTATGGATTATGGACTCATATTTTAGCTGGAAGCAATGGTTTGAAGTTAATCTTAATGATGGATTTGTTTCAGTTTTTGTCTTCTCAAGATGTTTCTTGTGGATTATTGTGATGTTTTAATCAGCTGTTTGGATACTCATTCTGACGGCACCCATTCACATCCATTGGTGGGCAAGTGTTGCAATGACACATTTCTCCAAATCTGATGAAGAACAAACTCATCCACATCTTGGATGGCTTGAGGGTGAGGACATTTTTACCAAATGTTCTTTTTTTTAGTGAACTATTCCTTTAACTAGCAGATTTCCCACTGATAAAAAAAAATATTTAGGGCTAAATTTAAGATCTATATATACAGTTGAAGTCAAAAGTTTACATACACCTTGCAGAATCAGCAAAATGTTAATTATTCTACCAAAATAAGAGGGATCATACAAAATGCATGTTATTTTTTATTTAGTACTGACATGAATTAGATATTTAACATAAAAGGCATTTACATATAGTCCACAAGAAAAAATAAGTCAAGCGTTTACATACACTTGATTCTTAATACTGTGTTGTTCCTGAATGATCCACAGCTGTGTTTTTTTGTTTAGTGATAGTTGTTCATGAGTGCCTTGTTTGGCCTGAGCAGTTAAACTGTCTGCTGTTCTTCACAAAAATCCTTAAGGTCCCACAAATTCTTTGGTTTTTCAGCATTTTTGTGTATTTGAACCCTTTCCAACAATGACTGTATGATTTTGAGATCCATCTTTTCACACTGAGAACTACTGAGGGACTCATATGCAACTATTACAGAAGGTTCAAACACTCACTGATGCTTCAGAAGGAAAATCCATTCATTAAGAGCCGGGGGGTGAAAACTTTTGAACAGAATGAAGATGTGTACATTTTTCTTATTTTGCCTAAATGTCATATTTTTTTTTCATTTAGTACTGACCTTCAGAAGCTACAGAAGATGCTTGCATGTTCCCAAGAACACAAAATAAGTGAAATTTACCCTGATCTTCAAATTCCAAAAGTTTTCACCCCCCATAAATAAAACTAATGCATAGTTTTTCCTTCTGGAGCATGAGTGACCGTTTGAACCTTCTGTAATAGTTGCATATGAGTCCCTCAGTGTGAAAAGTTGGATCTCAAAATCATACAATCATTGCTGGAAAGGGTTCAAATACATAAAAATGCTGGAAAACCAAAGAAATTGTGGGACCTGAAGGATTTTTCAGAAGGACAGCAGCAGTTTAACTGTTCAGGACAAACAAGGGACTATCACTATCAAAAAAAACACAGTTGTGGATTATTCAGATAACAACAGTATTAAAAATCAAGCGTATGTAAACTTTTGAACAGGGTCATTTTTATAAATTCAACTATTATATCAACATCTTTGATGTGAAATATCTTATTCAGGTCAGCATTAAATAAAAAATAACATGCATTTTGTATGATCCCTTTTATTTTGGTAAAAAATTTACATTTTGCAGATTCTGCAAAGTGTATGTAAACTTATTAAGTTTAACTGTTTAAAGCACACAGGTTTAACAAACAAACTAATAAACTTAATATGATGCATATTATTCAGTCAAACATAAATTGGTGAGAAACAAAAAATGATGGCGTAGTATTTGCATCTATTTGGTTTTATTTTAATATTAATCCAATTTTCAAAAAAAATGTATTTAACATTTTTGAGTTACAAAGTAACTTTATAAACACCACTAGTCAATAAAAATGAGAACATACATAACAAAGCGCCAATTTGTGAGCAAATGCAGCTTTCTTTTGGGATCACGATGGGCATTTTGTTCACCTCGCTGCTTTTGTCCCTCCAAACAGCCGTGTTTCCGCTCTGGCTTCCTTTCTCAAAGCCATTAGATTTCCACCAGCCGTTTCCCTGCAAATGACACTCAAATTAAAATCTCATTAACATTTGGCATTTGATTCAGCAGGATGATGTTTTTTAGCTGCAGACTGATTAAAATGCAGTTTGATTACTTGTTCTGAGCACAATATTGCTGCTAACAAACACCGTTGGATGAAAAAACGCACACCTGACAATGTTTTTATGGGTTGGCGGCTGAGCAAGCGTGCCATTCTAAACATTTCCCATAAGAAAAATCTTTTAAATATCTCAGTTCTTTCTCCTAGATTTTTAAATGAAGGTCTTTGCCCAAATAAGAGAAAAAAAAAGCATTTCAGATCTCAAAGTCAGAGATCTCAAACAATTCTTTAAGAAATGATATCTGTTTTAGTGCCTCATTTGTGTTTTTGTTTCTCTGTAAATGGTTAGGAGAATCATCCGAGAGCACTGTGTCTCCTGAAACAGCTATTAAGTTTTTATCTCCATGAATGTCATACTGTACGTGTCATTATTTTGCTCTTAACAGAGCGTTCGCATCCTTCGCGGGGCTATTGTGTTTGCTCATAAAGGTCTCATTTGCATTTGAAAAACATTCATATTCAATCCTTTTCAGATATCAACAAAAATGTTTGATTCATCTGCCCTCTCGCGCTCCGATCCGTCTCCTCATATGAGCGCAAACAGTCACGGAACAATAGTGTTAGATTACAGAGCAGATTCTCGGTGTGGAGGAAGTAATCAGAGCGTATTCAGCGCTCACTAAACAAACAAGGAGAAAACACACGTCTGCGAGGGACGTGAAGGCCAGATATACACAAACCAGCAGACCAGAAACGCATCTGAAGCAGACAGTAAATGCATTTCATGCAAACACTTTACAATAAGGTTTAACATTAGTTAAATGCATTAAATGTAGGCCTGGTTTCACAGAGAGGGCTTGGACTAAGCCAGGATTAAGCCTTAGTTCAATTAGCACATTTAAGTAACTTTTATAAACATGCATTAGAAAAAACATCACTGTTGTGCATCTTGAGACAAAACAAAGGCACTGATATATTTTAAGATCAGTCAATGGAAGTTTCTTTCAGTGGAAACAGCTCAGACTCACGTTTTAGTCTAGAACAAGTTTGACAGGTTTTTCATAGTGTTTTTTCAGACTAGTGGAAAGAAAACATCCAAAAGACACTGTTAAGTGTTTCTTTTATAGCACTTCATTTATTTGTGTCAAATAGATTTCAATTACAATACTTTTTTTTAAACACTGAGCCATAAATCTCCACTTCAGTAGCAGTTAGACACACCAAACTTTACATTTTTATTCCTTTGTATATCCTGAATGTTTTTTACAGAGGGATTTGTTTATATATATAATTTGCTTGATTATATACAACATTTTAATCCTCCCAAAATTGTGAAAATATATTGTTTTCTGTCTGTTCTAAGTATTTTCTTAATTATGGAGTGACAAAAATGAGATTTAGACGTTTCACTTTTGACTCTCATGTCAAAAAATAGGATTTTGAAACGGACTTCATTCAGTATTTAGATTTTTACACTATAAATGTATGCAAATTAGTGCATATTTTATTAAATAATGCCTCATTTGCATATTTTAACCTAACATTTAAAAAAAAAACCTGTAATACAAACATTTTTTGCAATTATCAATGTAATCAATCAACTGGGTAAGTAAGGTGATAACTATTAGTTACATTTTTTTTTACCTAATTTGCAGGGTCTCGTCTTAATGCTGTGTTCTGAGTCCAGTTTCCCTAACTGGGACAATACAGTAAAACCTGACCTAATTTTATCATTTATTAATACATTATTAAAATCAAAAGTTGTAATATTATTTAATGGACTTGATCTAAAATGAACTAACAATGTAATGTTTCAAAAATGTATTAGTAAATGTTTAAATTAATATGAATATTAACAGTTGCAAAATATGTTCAAATAATGGCAGTAAAATAATAAATAAATAACTGTCAACAAAATACCTTAGTTTAATTACTAATTATTATTATTATTGTTGTTGTTATTATTATTACTATTATTATTATTATTATTATTATTATTAAAAATTTAATTCAATATTTAACCGTGATTAGTAAAAGCATATATATTTAAAAAATAAATAATAAAATAAATAAATAAATAAAACTCCAGGTGGAGTTTCTTGACATCCAGGGTACAAAATATTCTAAAAAAAAAAAATAATAATAATAATAATAAGCTATAATTAATTTTTGGTTTCAAAAATTAAATTTAATAAATGTTTAAATTAATATAAAGATTAATAGTTGCAAAATATGTTCAAAAATGGCAATAAATTATAATAATTAAATAATTGTCAACAAATGACCTTTGTTTAAATATGAATTATTATTATTATTATTATTAATTTGTTATTATTATTGTTATATTAAATTTGATGAAGTAACAAACTCATCTACATCTTGGATGGCCTTAGGGTGAGCACGTGCTCAGCTAATTTTAATTTTTGGTTTAAAAAATTTAAAAAATGTTTAAATTAATATAAATATTAATAGTTGGAAAATATGTTCAAATAATGGCAATAAATAATAATAATTAAATAATTGTCAACAAAATCCCTTTGTTTAATTATTAATTATGATTATTATTAATTTGTTGTTATTATTATAATTATTATTATATGAAATTTGATGAAGAAACAAACTCATCTACATTTTGGATGGCCTTAAGATGAGCACATTTTCAGCTCATTTTAATTTTTAGTTTTCATTTAAATGCTGCATTAGTATTTCTCTTTGAATGTACACTTCTACTGGTTCTTGGCAGATTGTCTTAAGTAGTCTTAACTCCATTTTAATCAACTTTTTTTCTATGTATGTCAAATGAGACGCTCCGACTTGGTTTACACAAACTCGAAGCCCGTCGAGTGTATTTGAACAGTCGACTGTTTCACACACATTTGCTCTCATTCAGAGCAAACCGTTCACAATTCAACTGCAAATTACAAGATTACCCAGGAAACACTGCAAATATTCACCACACAGAAAAAGACATGGAGAAAAAGACAGACAGACACATTCAGCTGCCTCTGCTGTTTTAGCATTTCAATGTTTTGCTTGTAAACTTTGTTTATGATTCATATTGCAATTGCAACTGCAATCTAATGCAGTGACATTCAGGTGTTTTTATGTTGCAAACTCACATAAACACGCAGCAGGAATGGTTTAAAAGATAATGAGGTGTTTTCAGTTCTATATGACCTCAGAAGTCACAGACTTCAATTAAACAGCACTGCAGAAGCAAAAAACACTGCTGATATATTCTCTGTCCACAAATGGTTTCTCATAATGACATAATTATGAAAGTTACACCTAAACAGCCTTATAGCTATTTAGAGAAAACAACTCATGAAACTTTAATTCCATAAACAGACACCTGCAATTTACACACATGCATAATTCATAAGGATACAGTTTCATATCGGATATAAAAGGCACTGCTCATTAAAACTATAACCGGAGCTTTACTGCTGCAAACAATCTCACACTGCTGTAAATGACACACACTGAAGGATTAACCAGATTTAATCCTGGATTAAACTCAAGCGCACACACCTGGAAACCGTAAACACCGGCATTAACTAAACTGCGGGAAGATGCAGATTTAGATGCGGTGGTGTGTCACAATCCTGACATCTACAGGTAAAACCGTGTTTAAATATTTCTGTTCTGTCACTCAGTCGTTGCAGTTCAGCATCAGTGGAGCAATAGCGCCTTCTACAGGCAGGCGCGACCAGTTGCAACTTGAATGTGCGAGACTTCCGGTGTCGATGCTTCCAGTTATTTTACGTGTGTAAAAATAGTATGTTACGCCGCTTTGTTGCAAACTGGTGGGACTGTTTATTGTTTTAATGCATTACCATAACCATACACAAACTGGTTTGTAGCACAAATTACTGTAGGCTACTTTGTTATTCTTTTAAGATAGTTGTTTACGTACAGTGGCTAAACCAAAAGTCTCGGACGTGTACAGAAAATAGCTTATTTTAGCGTTGCAAAATAAGTCGGATACACAGTAATGTAAAGACATAAATATAAATAACAAAAATTGTCAAAAAAAGAAAAAAAAATCATCATTTTAAATAAATAAATGAACAATTTTAAACAAAAAATAATTGTATTAATTGAATATTTTAATTGTTTTGACAATTATTGACGTCTGATTTGAATGTTTTTTATATTGTATATAATTTTCCATCTCTGAACGCCACATAAATCACTACAGAGTGTTTGCAAATTTCATTTAATTTAGGTTGTTTAGCTGAAAAGACTTAAAATAATGTACAGTGCAAACACTTTATCATAAGAGCTGTATTTACAATGCACAGTGTCAAGTACAGAAAACAAGAGCAAGAGCAAACAAGAATTTAAAATAGGCATTATTATAGTAAATGCATTTATGTTTATGGTTGTGGTTTGATGAAATGCAGTCAGTCACTTACAACAGTTCAACGTCAGTGGAGTTTTAGCGCCATCTACAGGATCACCTCATCAATCCAACATGCTTTTGACCAATATTGGGAAGGTAGTGACTTGTATGCTTAAATTGTGTGATTTTAGATGCTGTGATTGGTCACCGTTCATTGGTTTCAAGACTGCAAATACAATTAGGAATTGCAGGAAAAACCTGCAAGTTATGGTAATAAAATTAGTAATAAATATATATTTTTTTAAATAGTTTTATATTTCAAAGTGCCACCAATGTTGTCTACAAATTAACATAAGATAAATATAAACAACAAAAATGGCAATAAATAAATTAATAAATAAATTTAAAAAGTTAAATGCAAGTAATGTCAATAAACAAAAATTGTGAATATATACATTTTAAGTAATGTTTAATTAAATTAAAGTGTTACTTATTTAATTTCTAATATTATAATATTGTCATATTAATATTATTAGAAATGTCTATATATTTTATTCATTTCTTAGCAACACTTAGTATTATTTTATAGTTTATTATTGTTATATTCTAAAGTTAATTTTCTTGTCATTACTTGTTTTGTATATAATGCTTTTGCAAAATTGCAAGTAAAAAATCATGCCAATAAAGCACTTAAAAAAATAAAAAAATAAAACAATAAATTGAATGTTCAGTAAAATTTTAAAGCATTTAAAAACAAAAAATAAACACTAGTTTCTTGACATCCAGGTACAGAATTTTAAATGAATAATCCCATAATGCAACATTTTAATATGTGTGATTCTGTGATATTTTATAACACCATACACTACCAGATGCAAAAGCCAAGAATATTCAGTAAAAAAATAACATCAGTTATTAAAGAAAGTGTCTTGTATGCTTGTATTGTGACTATGTGCTGTAACTGGGCAGCGTTCCTTGCTTTCAAAATTGCGAATAAAGCATAAACTGGCAGGGACAAAACTGCAAGTAATGTTAATAAAAAATATAGTTGTAAAACAAATATTGAAAATAAGAATTTGCAATAAAATAATTACTATATATGTTTAAAAATGATTAAATTAAATTGGTTCTGTCCCTTATAAATTGTATTTTGATATACATGTCAATCCATGTGCTGCAGTGCATCATTTTGTGTTTTAAAATTAATTTGTCACAATATGAAATGATGCAGTCTTTTAAGAAAGGCCGATCTCTTATACATTCAGATATACACTGCTGCTCAAAAGTTTGGAATCAGTAAGATTTTTAATGTTTTTAAAGATGCTTACGGCTGTGTTCATTCGATCAAAAATACAGAAAAAAATAATAATATTCTGAAATATTATTATGATGTAAAACAATATTTTCAATATTATTATACATTAAAATTTTATTTATAAATTTTCAGAATCATTACTCCAGTTTTCAAAGTCACATGATCCTTCAAAAATCATTCTAATATGCTGATTTATTATCTGTGCTGTTTAATATTTTTTTGGAACCTGTGATACTTTTTTCAGGATTCTTTGATTAATAAAAGGTTAAAAAGATTTAAAATAGAAATGTTTTCTAACAATATAAACTACTGTTCAAAAGTTTGGGGTCAATACATTTTTATTCTTTCTTTTTTTGAAAGTAATTAATGCTTTTATTCACCAAAGATGTGTTAAATTAAAAAGTGATAGCATAGATTTACATTGTTAGAAAATATTTATATTTTGAATAAATGCTGTTCTTTTTAACTTGGTATTCAGAGAATCCTGGAAAAAAAGAATCACAGGTTCCAAAACAATATTTGGCGGCACAACTGTTTCCAACATTAATAATTCTAATAATAAATCAGCATATTATAATTTCTGAAGGATCATGTGACACTTAAGACTGCAGTAACAGCTGATGAAAATTCAGCTTTGCAACACAGGAATAAATTACATTTTAAAGTATATTAAAATAAAAAACATTTTTTTACATTGTAATAACATTTAGCAATATTTCTATTTTTACTTTTTTTTTTTATCAAATAAATTCAGCCTTTATGAGCATGAGAGACTTCTTTAAAAAACATTACAAGTCTTACTGATTCCAAACTTTTGAGCTAATAATTTTGGCCACCACTGTCTACAATTACACAAGTCATTGTTCAATAAAAAGCCATGCAGCCTTTCCAGTGTAATTCACTCTCTCGCCACATGAGGGCGCAAGAGCATCAATGTAAGAACCTTTGACCCTGCAGCAGATCATCATCTGCATCTGAACATGCTGTTCATTCAGTCCGACACTCAACATATGAGAAACATTTTAAACTGATATGTTCGTAGATTACATGCAAACAAGAAAGAAATATATATCTGTGGAAATACAGACACTAGAAAGTATCTCAGTTCCAGATCAAGAGCAAGTTTTTACATACATCAGCACTTGCATAATTGCTTCAGAAAGTCTTTATCTGATCAGTCACAACCGGTTCCCAGCCAAATGAAGGAATGGCGGATGGGCCGTCTGTCTGGACCACCTCCTTCGAGACTAACCCGAACGCACACACACACACACACACACACACACACCCATCTGCCCACTTATACGCACATACATTCAGACATACACACTCACAGACAAGTGAGTCTCTATGGCAACACACATGACTTCAGTCAGGCTGAATGGAGGCCTGTAATTAATGCCGTCACACATGAACTTATAGTCTCTCTCTCTCTCTCTCTCTCTCTCTCTCTCTCATCCCCAATGGATTGTCACTGAGCTCTGAAATGGTTACTAAAGTCATCTGATGATTTTCATCTGCTGGATAATAAATCAGGTAAAAAAACCTACAGATGCACATTCAGAAAATGTTCAAAGCTTCTCTAGCGGTCTTGACAAACGCAGTCAAATTTAAGTGGATAGATTAAAGGTCAAGTTTAGGGTCAGTAAAATCGTTTTTTAAAAAATTCATATTTTTTCTTCATCAAGGATGCATTACATTGCTCAAAAGTGACAGCAGGGACATTTATAATGTTATAAAATATTTCTATTTCAAATAAATGCTGTTCTTCTGAACTGTCCATTCATCTGTGAATCCTGAAATATAAAACGTGTCACATTTTCCACAAAAATACAGGGCGGCACAACTGTTTTCAATTGGGTTTTTTTTTTCTTGAGTAGTAAATCAGCATATTCAAATGATTTCTAGATCATGTGACACTGGAGACTGTAGTAATAATGCTGAAAATTCAGATTTGATCACAAAAATAAATTACATTTTAGCATATATCAGATAGAAAATGGGTGTTTTAAAATCTAATAATATTTTAAAATTTTTACTCTATTTTTGATCAAATACATGCAGCTTTGGTGAGCAGAAGAGACTCAAAAACATTACTGACCAAGGTGAGACACTGCAGGTGAATAGGGTAAAAAAAAAATAACTAATAGTTATCGCTTTACTTACCCAGTTGATTGATAACATTGATAATTGCAAACATTTTTTGTATTGCAAGTGTTTAAATATGCAAATGAGGCATTATTTAATGAAATATGCGCTAATTTGCATACATTTCTTGTACAAAAATGTAAACACTGGATGAAGTCAGTTTCAAAACTCTTCTTTTTTTGACATATTAGAGTCTAATGTTTTTTAGAGCTCATTTTGCCGACAGACAGAAAACTATATGTTTTTACAGTTTTTGGGGGGAATAAAATGTTGTATAAAATCAAGCAAATTATACATGAACAAATCACTCTCTAAAAACCTTCAGGATATATACAGGAATAAAAATGTAAAGTTTGGTGTGTGTAAGTGCTACTGAAGTTGAAATTTATGGCTCAGTGTAGGAGAAAAAAACTCTTTAAAAATATGGATTGTAATTGACAGTAGCTTTTGGGTGTTTTCTTTCCATTAAAAAACAGCTTATGAAAAACCAAAAAGCCCCAAATCTTGACAGGTGCGTGAAAAAACTGCGTTTTTGCCTGCAGTGTTTCCCCTTAAGCTGTAATAATTTTCTACAAATAACCCAAATTATAGTTGAAGTTTACTTTACTGTAAGTCCAAAAGAAAGTAAAACTCACTAGACAGAAATCAGTCACAGCTTCAGACATTCTGTAGAAAGTGATTCATTTTTAATGCACTGTGAGAGAGAGACGGATCTGATCCTCACACTCGTGGAATGAGTCCATCAACAGGCTTGACCTCTGACCCCTCGGATCAATAGGTCAACTGACCTGTGATTAGTGTGTGATTTTCTCTTCTGAAGAGCTTTTGCTGGGTCACTAGTCCTGCCGTTATTTCACTAATTACACCGGTGTGGGTCATTCTGACCGGCTCAACTGTCACGGCACACTTCGCTTGTTAAACGCCTTAAAATATCAGTTATGATTCAGCAGGGATTCATATACATAATGTATGTATTAAAATTGCATATAAATTTCTATTCATTTACAGTTTTAACAAACTTAATGTGATTCATATTTGTTATTTATACACATATGAAACTGCAGTAATACAAATTACCATTTATTTATGATAAATGCTTAGAATTAGTATAAACCCTGAATAATAAATAGTATAATTACAATAATACACATTAATAAATACATAAAAATAAAATATTAAATAGATAAAATATACAATTAAAGAGAAATGAAGAAAATAATAAACAAAGGGGCAAAAGTAATACCAAAATCAATTCAGGACTAAATTTAATTAAATATTAATTGTATTAGTTTTAGAACATCATTTATTTATTTATTTATTTACGATAAATGCATTTATTCAGATTGCTTAGAATCTGTATAAATAATAATAATAATAATAATAATAATAATAATAATAATAATAATACGCATAAATAAAATAAAATATAAAAAAGTAAAGTTAAAGAGAAATAAAGAAAATAAACAACGTAATACCAAAATAAAATAAAAAATAATTGTATTTGTTTTAGCAAGTCATTTATTCCTATCTATCTATCTATGATAAATGCATTCATTCAGATTGCTTAGAATCAGTATAAACCCTGAATAATAATAATAATAATAATAATAATAATAATACACATAAATAAATACATATAAAATTAAATATCAAATAAATAAAAAATACAATTAAAGAGAAATAAAGAAAATAATAAGCAAAGGGTTTAAAGTAATACCAAAATCAGTTCAGGACTAAATTTAATTAAACACTAATTGTATTTGTTTTATAAAGTCATTTATTTATTTATTTATTTATTTATTTGCTTCTTTCTTTCTTTTTTTCTCTTTCTTTCTTTCTTTCTTTCTTTCTTTCTTTATGATAAATTCATTTATTCAGATTGCTTAGAATCAGTATAAACCCTGAATAATAATAATAATAATAATAATCATCATCATCATCATCATAATAATCATAATACACAAATGAATACATATAAAATAAAATATATAAAGAAAAAATCAATAAATAAAGTTAAAGAGAAATAAAGAAAATAAAAAAGCGGGTAAAGTAATACCAAAATCAATTCAAAATTTAATTAAAAAAAATAATTGTATTTGTTTTAGCAAGTCATTTATATATCTATCTATCCATCTATCTGTCTGTCTGTCTGTCTGTCTGTTCATTCATTCATTTTTAATCATTGTGAAATAAATTACATTTAAAAAGTATGAGGAACATAGCAATATTTCATGTAAAATATATAAAAATTAAAATAATAAAATTGTTAAGATTCAAGATCGTCAAACAACTTGGACTGTAATTATATATTTTAAAAAACAGATTAAAAATATATAAACTTGGTTATAAACACATTCATCTTATTAGTAGTATTACAGTAATCTGAGCTGATTCATGTATGCATGACTGACAATATGCATCACATTAAGTGTATTAGTTTGTTTAGGTTAAAACTGTGAAATCCAAACACATGGATGTTTTATATGCACTTCAACTACATAAATCTTAAACATGTTCTGAGTGTACACTGGGGTCCGTGTGTTGGCAGGAATGACTCGTCTGCTCTAAAACAATGGAAGTGAATGGGCGCCGTGTGTGTCGTCTGCTGTGATCGTGGGAAACGGTTCTGGTCATATTGAGCGGCCGGCGCTCGTCTCCCCAGGCTGTAATTGGCATGTTCACACAACTTCCCTCACCATTGTCCCGCCGCCGAATGGTGTCTGGCTCCGTGACCTCGCGACCCCGCTCTGAATATATGTTTAATTTGGTGAGAAAACTATGGGAACGCTGTGAAAACGATCTCTCAGCTTGCCGCGAGGATGCCGGACACGTGAAGTATTTGTGCAAAATTAAGATCGACTCAAGAGCCGCCGATACGACGTGTTCAGTGATAACAATTCATGCCGCAAATGAGCAGAATCTTTCCTCGAGCCACAATTATTCAACAGCGAGACTCTTAAATGCATGAGAAAGCTGAAGAGTGAGTGTCTTCAACTTGACCTCTGCTTTAAAATGCAATTTGAATGAGCTGAAGGAGAGAAAGACGCCCAGAGGAAAGAAACATGAAAATGAAGAGCAAACTTGTCTGATTCTCAGCTGAATCACTCACATAGATTTTC
Organism: Labeo rohita; assembly: GCF_022985175.1. Taxonomy (NCBI): domain Eukaryota; kingdom Metazoa; phylum Chordata; class Actinopteri; order Cypriniformes; family Cyprinidae; genus Labeo; species Labeo rohita. Next base: position 37,929,411 of record NC_066870.1, read on the forward strand.
GTAAAAGATCTCAAACTGTGGTTCTCTATATATCTCCACCTGCTTCAACTTAAAAACTTAAGTTCAGTTGCTGCTGAGCTGAAAATTGAGTTGAATCTTGTATAGTTTTAAAATTAAATTAATTTCTGTATGTAATGGCAAAACATATGTAGCCATTATTTTTTACAGTGACTCTCACTGTATGTCTACTGACATGATTTCGAGTCATTTTTGAGAGAAACTGATGGATTCACTGTGAAAAATCACTGTAGATTGTGTGTGAGAGTATTTTTAGTGTTTGATAGTCTGGGCCTATAGAGTAGAATCATCACATCTGAATATTGGTATATTTTATATCCATACAACATGTATTCCATTAGAGTAACTTCATTAAAAAACATGATATATGAGAATATAAAGTTTGCCAAACATTACTTTTCATGAATTTGAATTGTTCTCACAAAATCAGTCAAAACATGGCATATCTCATCCCAAAATCAAAGGAAAGAAATAAATTATGTTTTAGATAAAGAACATAAAACATATTTTAGAAACACTGATAAATGTACTGTATATCTGAAGAGTTTATTTGCAAAAACAGATAAAAACACACACACACACACAAACTTACACACAGCCTTAATAAAATATATAAAAATTCATGTTATGGAAGATGGAAACATGTCTTAGTCACATTTAACCATAAAATGTAGGAGGAAAACTACTTTTTGGAATAAAAAAAAATGACTGTACATGTATGTGTGTGTGTGTGTGTGTTCTGGTAACAGATTTGTATGTAGAAATGAACTAAACCTAACAAAATCTCCCAAAGCCTCAGTTTGGAGATGTGTTTTTGCAAAAATAAAATAAAATAAATTAAAATAAAATAAAATAAAATAAAAAAAAAAAAAAGGGATGTCAAACAATTAATCGCGATTAATCGCATACAAAATAAAAGTTTGAGTTTGCCTTATATATGTGTGTGTACTGTGTGTAATTATATGTATATATAAATCCAAACACATTTGTGTATATATTTAAGAAATATTTACAAGTATATGTATTTATTATAATTTTTATAATTTCTATTATATATTAATAAAAATATTTCATATATACATTCATTTGTGTGTATTTATATATACATAATAATTACAGTACACACACATATATTAGGCAAACTCATTTTGTATGCGAATAACTGTGATTAATCATGATTAATCATTTGACAGCCCTAAAATAAATAAATAAATACATTTTTAAATATGTAAAAAAAAATTAATAAATAAAGAAATAGTAAAAAAAAAGTAAATATTTTTTTAATTGTAAAAATGCAGAAAGTGTTCTGTTTTATTTATAATTATTTGTATGTAAAAATAATAAAAGTTTTTGCAATTTCCTAATTTTGATAACTGCGTAATTGTGTGTGTGTGTGTGGGCTAGATTACAGTATTTATATTTAGCTGTATATAAAAACAATAGAAATCTATGCAAATGTAAACGTGTGTGTGTGTGTCTGCAGTCTTTGTTCATGTCTGAAGTCTGTCTGTATAGACTGTTCACACACACACACACACACACACCACACAGGGTGTCTGGGAAATGTCTGCTCATGCATTTGCAAATGACAAAAATGACATTAATGAAATATTATGTAGTATTATATAGAGATTTACAAATGTGATCTGTAGCAGAGGAAAAAGCTGGACCTTTTCTCTGATGACAAGTTTCTTCATTTTGATAAAAATGTTTCAGTTCATGTAAAATACTTAATAATTTAAGCAAATAAAATGAAGCAAATAAAACTCCCTATAATTGCTGCATAAATGTGTAAAATGATAAATACCATAAATACAATTTCTACATTTGTAAAATGTTTATTTTGCTGTTCATTTAATGGCAGAATTTCAAGATTTTCTCATATACACTGAAATCATCATACTTTGTGTATTTTTTATGACGGACTATGCAGCAAAGTTTAGATTAATGCATGTAAACATAATGATAATTCTAGTTCTATATATTGCAGTTCAGCATTTGTAAAATCTAAAGTATTTCAATCAAAACATGCTCTGAAATTGCACATTTGTGCATGCAAATTTTTGTCTTTGAATGGTTTGTTTTCAGATGTTTGTGGTGAACTCATTAAAGTGTGCTAAAGCCGTCTCTGCTCTATTGAGAGGAGCTGAAGAACCTGCTGTAGTTTTGTGCCGCTGAATTGAAACGGGCCACAAGTTGGTTGCGAAGCCTCAGACTTGAGCTTGAACTTGACCGTCGGAATCGTCTGGGATCCCAGACGTGAGTTTGGCCCCTGCTATTATCATGCAGAAGTGAGTGTCAGCCCTCATTAACATATTCCCCCGCCTGCTTCAATTAAAAGAGCAGAGCTGTGAGAAAAACGCCGAGACGTTCTCAAGGACTCAAGACAATCACATCTGCTTCAGTCCAGACACACACGACCTGTAAGCGCTCCGACAATCACAACAAGTAAGGATGCTCTTCTCAAAAATTAAGGGAAATTATTGTGCGGATTATTAGTAAGAGCTGGAAAAGATATGAATGTCTTGGTTTGTTTGTTTTTTTGTTTGTTTGAGAAAAATGAGAATGAATCTGAAGCACTGTAAAAGTTAAGCCTTGAGGTGTTTAACTAAGGATTTGTGTGATTGTAAAGAACAGCATTGTTTAACAGCGTAGTTTATAGTTATTTACATTTTGAGCCAGTTTTTATTTTTTTCCGTTTTCTTTTTGTAATTTTGTTGCTGTTTTTGTAAATATGTCTATATAGTTTGTACTCATTTTATTTCAGTTTTAGTTTGTTTTTTTAATACATCAAGTTTTAAATTATCAAAAAAGTCAATCAAGCAAATAAATAAATCATGTTTTAAATATATAAATAAATGTATAAATTAAAATGAGAAATGGCAACTAAGTTTTTTTAAAATATTTTATTTTAGTAAACATTTATTTCAAGCAACAAAAACATTTTTAAAGGTTTTAATCTCTAGTTTTGGTTAACTATGATAACCCAGTTGAAGAATTTAACCATTTAAAGTATGTTTCACTTATGTTTAATTCAACTATCAACTTTGGCTCAGATATTGCTTCTAAATTTCTTCCTAAAATGTATGTGTTCATTTTGAGATCTCTGACGTTTGATTGCAAATGTTGGCAAATCTGAGCACACTTTGAGCCGTTCTTAAGAAGCATGTGAGGTTACTTTTAAGCTTTTTAAGCATTTAAGAAGCAAGAGACTCCTTTTAATCTCATTGCTGCATGAGAAGTTAACTGGATAATTTTACAAGTGCATTTACACACTGCACGCATCTTTTCCATGTTAAACTTTTTTTTTTTTTTTTTTGGAAGTCTTTGTCATTTTATGACAAATAATTCTAAATGTGTTTAATTCAGTGTGACTGTAAACATCTGTGTGCAATGAGAGTTCAGCGTTTGATCATGTGACAGCATCTCTCATCCAATCACAGCCGTTAAATGATGATGAGCTGTGAAGAACATCATAAAACACCTCTTGCATTCACTATGTGAAAATACAAGCTACTGTGAGCTGTTTAAATGTATTTAATGGGGTTTGTGTTTGTTGGGATATTTAGAGTCCTTGACATTGGAAAAAAATGTGGTGTGGGATTTATTTTGAAGCAGTTTTCACTTTGAAATTGTTAGTATTTTTCATGAATAATCAGAGAAAAGACAAGTTACAGCAGTAAGTCGTAGAAAAACTGAAACTGGTTTTCTACAACTTAAAAAAAAAAACGTTTACAGTGTTTCTTAGAAACAGGTTTAAATGGCCTTTTCTGCTGATTATTTTGCTCCTTTCAAACCGAATTTCATGGACTCTGCATTATGTTCTCATGACATTCAGGATGTTTTGGGGATTTGTTTTAAATAAAATCTGAGTATGTTTAGTCTGTGATGCATAATATTCTTTCCCACTGTTTCTATAGGCAAGAAAGCAAAAGTTAAAGGTGAAATAATTCGGTTTCCATCAAATGACGTCTGAATGCAAACACAGAGAATCTTTATATTGGAGTGGCAGTCACACACTTCATGAACAGAATAAAAACACTTCGTAAAACTCCATTCAGGTGCACTGCGATGGTACAAGATATTGTGATTAGCTACTATTTTTACATTAGTGTGTGAAATATCTTATATTAGCCTATTAGATTTAATAGTGTGAGTTGCATGCTGGGTTTGTTTCATACCTGTATTTAGATGAACTGTTTGTTGATTCATTAGTCGTGAGCTTTCAGGTGCAGATACAGGTGTGAAGTGAGCACAGGTGAGCAGCTCCTGCATAAATGCCTGTTTAGCGTTCGGCATGTTAAAACATTTTAGGAAATGGCTCAAATAGGTTGCAGGTGTTGTGTTATTTGCATTCTAATATTTCAGTGAGATTAATGCATGAAGGTGGGAGGTAAACAAAGTTAGTGCAGTTAAAAAAACATGGTTCTTTAGAAATAAAAATCCACATTTAGATGACTGACATGTTTATTTTTACAGTTTGTGCTGTGTTTGTGCTAATAAAATTATTGCATGAAACTAACTATTTAAAATACAAATAAATATCACAATCACTGATGCTTCTGGATTAAAATCATTAAAATATTTTATCGGCCAAATACTAATGAAAGTAAGAACACTTTTGATGTTCTTTCTTAAATTACCAACAAATAATAGTCTATAGAATGCATAGTATATGTCATGAATTACTGGGAATATTATTAATATACCCATGAAATACAAAACACAGAAATAAAAAAATAAAAAAGTAACAAAAAATAACAAAAAATGGTTTATATTAATTTGATAATAAAAGGCACACCGCCTGAGAAACACAGATGTCTTTTAAAATTATTATATTCTCCTATAAATATAATAAATACCAAATATAATATAAATAATCCTAGAAAATGAATTTAATACTAAAAGATGTCATGTTTAGTTTTCCATTTAAACTATGAAAAGGCAATTTACTCAGCACTGTGGCTTCACCTAAAAAAATGTTATAAAGACAGTAGATTAACATATACCTCAAGTCATTTGTAATCAGTACTAGAAAAAGCTTAACACACACATTATAAAAATGACATTTAGGAAGGTTCACAGTAATTGCATGAAAGTAAGTCTGAATATTATTTCTCTGTGATCACACACACACACACACATCTTGATGCAACACCTAATTTTGTATTTCTTGCATGCTAAGTATTTTTCTTTTTTGTTTTAAATGAGTGTGTTTTGGTTTAGGAGAGAACAGGTAGTTCCTGAATTTCTTTATAGAAGGTCTCTGGGTGAAGGTGAAGGGTCATTCACGTTCATAAATAATTATGATGGAAAAGAGTTCGTCTTGACGACCGACCTTTTTAATTCGATCCTGTATGTATTTGTTTGTTGATTTGTCAATCTGAAATATTCACAGGACGAATCTTTATATTATGATGTCATTCATAATAATCGAACGGAATTCTAAATTAACGTTTGTTGAATTATAAACATTTTTTTATATCTTAAAGGGTGGTAAAAATGAAAACTTCGTTTTTATTCCAATTTTTGTATATTTTGTAAATGAGCAATTTTAGCTGTTCGTGTTTTGTAAACTCCTGAAGCAGAATTTCTAATCATTCACATAATCAAGAGCTCAGAATTAATTAAAACGTTTGAATGTTAATGACTTTACATTTTAATCTGCAGAATTAACAGACTTATATAAAAAAGATTTCTTTATTTATATCTTCATGAAATGACGAGCTTGTAAAACATTCGATTATTAACACTAATTCTTCACAAAAAAAAAAAGAAGATTAAATATTTTAAAGGAGAATGAAGCATTTTTAGATTTTGTTTACCCAAAAGTGTTTAAATAATAACTATAATTCTATATAATGATATTGTAATATTTATATATGTGTGCAGCTTCCCATTTTTCTCTCATTTATTAACTATAAATGTTGTATAGCCTACAAATCTAACAGACAATGCTAAACGCAATTACTTTAACCGAAAAATGTCATAAACAGATGTATTAAAAAATACGCAACACAAAGCTGAGGTGAGCGCTGATGTTTGTTAATTAGATACAGGACAGAATGACGTCATCGCGTTTCCTCTCTCTGCAGAACGACCTTATTCTGTGCAATAAATGTGATCAATTTCTGAGGCCTTCACGACTTCATGTCGCATTATGATGATTTGATACGAGACCAGATTCAGGCACGATAAAAATGTGAAATCAGTGTCATTGTACAGTTAAAAACTGCTATTATATTTCTGATGATTGATGTCACCATTCATGAATTTCTGCAAGAAGAATGATTCTGAATTCACAATATCAATTCAATGAACGACGTGATGTACTTGTTTGTTTCTGTTGTCGTTTTATGATGGGTGAATTGTTTCTATAGATGTTTTATAACGCATAATGTTGCAATGTGAGCTAACATGGTATCATCAAGTTGAATATAATATTATATATATAATATAATACGATACAAATGTAGTGTGTCTATATTTGATTCATCAGTTTAACTGAACTGTTAAAAAAGCAAATGCATTGCTTTGACTATATTTATTGTATAAGCGAAGTTAAATTATGTAACTTAAATATAATGCAATTTTTTAAATTCAGTTTTAACTCGGGGCTCTGTTGCTTTCCTCTCAAATTACTGAAACTAATCTAAAATTGCGGGTAATTTGCACAGTTAAAATTCCAAATAAATTGATTGCAATCAAATCGTTTAGGAAAGAAACTTTTAAAAATACAAAGAATTATTCAAACACCACTTTTATGCTATTTTTAATGCTTATTTCGATTAATTAATTTATACAGCCTATAATGCATAACTGCTGCAATTAGGCTTATTTTCTGTCATTTATCCATGATATGCATAATCACTCTCTCTTCACGCCTTCACCGGTTTGAATGCGCCGCGCTCAGCGTGAATCGCACACGCCACACCGACACCGACCAACCGGAGCTCGCGTTTGCGCTGTTGGGTTATTCAACATGGCGAGTCATGCATCTGCTCCAGACATGTGTGTCCTGTTGCACACGTGAAGCATGTGTGACTCCATGTGTCATTTTTGCATGCAATTAAGACTGAGCTTTTGCATCAGTCAATGCACGGGGTTTAATGCATATAATGATCAAATGCAAGAGAATGCACTTTTTTTTTTTGCTCATGAAGTCATTTGAAAGCTAGTAAAGACAATTTCACCATGTGATGCACCAACTCACTGAATTATCAAAATTAGTGAGTTGCATGAATAAAACGCGCAGTTTTCCCTGGCAACACACAGTTTGCTGCAATGGTCCTTTTCGCTAGTAATGGATGCTCGCTTTGTGCCTCCCTCTCTCTCTCTCCCTCTCTCTCTGTATCAGCCCCTCCCCTTCTGTTCTCTATCTCATTCTCTCGCTCTCAGTCCATCATTCTTTCGGCTCTCCGCTCGGCGCTTGTTTGCTGACGAACAAAAACGCTAAAGGATGTAAATGAATGAAAGGAAAGAGGCTTGCGCACGCAGAGCTGGAACAAAAGCAAACGAGCCACAATGGAGGAGCGTTTAGCTGTGCATGTGATGCTGCAGAGCCTCAGAGCTGCTTCTGCTTTAACTTTCATCCTTCACTTTCATTTGGAGCTGAAGACATGAGGACACGGTGAGCATTTACCTCAAGCCTGCATGTGCATTCGCAGTGCTTTGCATTGCACATTAAATCAGCACAGATTTTAACCAGAGTTAGACGCTTAAAGAGTTTAATTGAACGTGCATTTATTCGTTTTGCAAGTGTTGGATAGATTGAAACACTTTTGAACTTTCTGATTTTTAATGCAATTCGTTGTGCATTTAAAGTTAACTCCGTAAACTATTTTAGCTAAAGATATGCAATTGCATTCTCAGTTTTCTGTTGTTGCATTAATGATTTCTTCGAAAGCACAAAGTGCTATTCTGCAATGTTTTCTGCTCATCGCACTGAAACAAATGTGCCATGCAATATATCACATTCATAATTTGTGTATAAATATACTCATTCCAACAAATAACGCGTTTAATTTAACATTGGAGAGCGGTGTAGAGAAGGAATGTGTGTCTGAGGCCTGATGCTCCTGTGTGTGTTCAGATGCGAGTTCGGGCTCTTCATGGGAAAATGTCGCCAGACTCTCGTGTGTCTGTGGCCCCTCGCTGCTCCCAGACTATATTGTCATGATAATGAGGAACAGCTCGTTGTTGAACTTGATGTTGACTTCTTTCTTCAGGCCTCATTTTTCTCGGTCACTTGTTTGTGGTGTTTTTTTCACACGGTTCTCTGGCGAGGATTATTTGTGGGGAACAATGGACTGATGAATAATGACAGTCGCGTTTTCTTGCGGTTCTTGATGAAAAGAAAAGATATATTTAGTAAGATGTGCTTTTAATTAGTCGAATTTTATTTTAATAATTTATTTCAGGTTGTTTATGAAATAAAAAAATATATTACACAAATTACAATTTATTTTTATTTTAAAATATTCAATAAACAATTGTTGTTTTTTGATTTGGCATATTTTTAATTGCCGTAACTTAATTTTTAATACTAAATGTATTTTGTTTTCCACAGATATATTCAATAGAAATAGATATTTATGCAATCTTTTTTATATATTTTTTCTATACATTTATAAAGCAATTTTTTGTAAATGTATATCTCTATTTGATGTGATTGCTGGTGTGTTTCGTGCAGTTTTAGATCAACAGGTGCTGATGAGGCCTTCAATTCTCTCTGCATATATTCACTGTCAAGATCATCAGGATCATAAGAAAAGCCTTTGATGTCTCATGATGCATTATTTATTCAGGCCAATTTATTTATTTCTGAGGAAGCCATTTTTTGCATCAAAACATTTTTATTTATGAACGTCTTAGTTCCACAGCAGCTTTATTTGTATTGTTTGGCGCAGATAATTTAATGCACGCTGAAAATATAGAAGATCACAGACACCTTTAGCACAAAAGGATGCTCGTAAAATGTAAAATATGAACACAAAAGAAGTTTAGGTTAATATAAACACACATACACGCACATTAATAAACGTGTCGTTTAGGAGGTGCAATTCTCTTTTTTTCTTTTTCGTCAGTAAACTCACAATGACTTCACGTGTCTTGGTAATAGCGTATGTTTCGATCATTTTTTATATTTTTTTTAATACCTGTAGCATCAGCTCGTGAGAATGCAGGTGCTTTCAGACTGAAGCTCTATAGATGCATTTACATCTGTATTTTAACACGAATTTCTGTTCGATCCACATTGCTTTTATACAATATTTCGCTTTAGCACTTCTGAATTAATATTAGATTATCCTAGTAAATACAAAAGCACCTTTTCTAGCTAAAATGCAAGAAACAATTAATTTATTCGAACATACACTATTGACAGTAGGTGTTTTATAACTTATATTTAAAAGGAAACAAGTTGTTTGATGCCTGCTACTTATTAAAAACAATATTAAACAGTGTTTTACTGTCCTGATCGAACGTTTAAAAGACGCTTTTCGGTTTGCACATATAAAACTGTGTAAGGCATTAAAAACTGCACTAGAACATCATAAAAGTCTTCTTTTTTAAGAAAAAAGTTCCTTTAAATCTACACGTAAATCATTCTGTAAAATCGAAACTAAACGCAAAATATTTTTCTGACGATAAATGAAAGCATAAAGGGAAGAATAAAAACGAGAAAAAGACAAAAAAGAGAAAAGTAAACGGGAAATCAGGCAAAAAAAGAAAAGAAACAAAAAGAGAATTTTACAATGTAAAAGGAAAAGAGGAAAGATTTAGAAAAATAATCTAAAATGTTCTTTCTTTTATACAAACCGCAGCAAAAACGAATCACATTTGCAGCTTATTAGAGGTGTAGATATTTATTTAATTTAGTTCCAAATGTTATAGTCTGTTTATTTGGAGTCAGTGTATTTTTATGATATTAAACTGCAGGTTATTTTTGTAATTTCGCTCTGACAAAACATTAAACAGACATAGATAAATAAGAAAGAGAAAAGTGTAGAGAGATGCTCTTCCAAATGTATTAAAACAATTAGAAATTAAGTAGCCCATAAATGTAAAATTCTAAGAATGTGGCGATGAAAGGACAAATGAGGTGTGTTTGTGTTTTATTGAGCTCGTTAAATCATCCGCTCGCAGTAACTCCTCATAAACACTTTCTTTTTTCTCTCCATCGATTAAAATGACTCTGTTCTGATGCTCAGATTGTTTAAACATGAACAACGGCATGGCAGGCCGTTTTGTAGAATCATAAATGATGCAAATTGGTGACTCGCTATTATTCCAGACCAATTTTAGATCTAGAGCTGTTGTATAGGTGTGTGTGTGTGTGTGTTAATGACACTGTATATGCAGAGAATGGAACATTCCACCATGTAAACCAATAGACATGTGGACGATTCCATTATGTTTCCTGTGTGTGTGTGTGTGTGTGTGTGTGTGTGTGTGTGTGTGCATCTTTGATGACGTGGTCTAAACATTTCACCTAAATATAGGCCTAGCGCATTATGAGGACTGTCGTACTTGAAAGCCTCTAAACACAAGTCAGGATCATAAAACCTACTTTAGCAAATTATGAAGGCCCAAATAATGCCGATAATTGACTCTGACATACAGGGAATCAAAGGCTCGTGTGTAAAATCAGAAATGAATCCGATTACTCAGCATCATCCATTCAAATCAACTGTTATTTCTGAGGCTGATGTCCGCTGTTATTTTAGAGTTTGTCTGGATGAATTATATCTATATTCAGCGCACGCTGCAAATTCACAGTCTCGCGGTCATTGTCATTTGAAAAGCACATTCATTGTAGTAATTTTATTGTCATGGTAACGAATGCTATTCATGGAGTGACTCTGGGCCTCTATGGAAATATGAAACACGGTAAATGAATAACAGCGTAAAATGAGAAAAACAGCATCTGTAAGAGTAGGTGTGTAGAGTAGGATGTTTAAAATAATGTGATTTTAATGCACACATATAAAGATTGAATCCATTTTTTATTTATAATTTTTCCCAATAAATAAACATAGATTCAATCATTAAATTCACAATTAAATTGTGCATATGTTGTTATACAATATTTTAATTCAGTTTATTATATATTATATTATATGTTGCATGTGTTTGTTTGTATGTCATTATTAAATTTTATATATAATTATGCATATATTAAAATGCTATAATATATCATTAAAATAGTTTAAAATAATTTAAAAATAATTTCTATTATATATATATATATATATATATATATATATATATATATATATATATATATATATATATATATATATATATATATATGAAGAGTTTCTTTGCAAAACAAATAACTCAATTTTTAACAATTTTCAATCATGTTTTTTCTATTGTACATTCCAATTAATCTCAATCAAACTGCAGTTGGGTATGTGTGTGTGTGGGTATGTGTGTGTGTGTGTGTGTATTATTCTAAAAATGCCAAAGCTTTTCTTTCAGCATTGGACTACAGCATTTATAATGAACATTATATAAAAACAATGGAGGTCTATGTTGTGTCCCCATTTAATGAAATAATAGCCTATGTAGATTTGTGAGAAAGAAGAGGCGGAGTCACAGGATGTGGGCTGGGCTTTTCATTTGTAATGAGGTCAGTTGCTTCTGCTCCATTAGATGCTGCTCTGAAGATGGAAGCATGTGTGTTTCATTTTTAGTCAGATGTTCAGGCCTATCTGGCATCATTAAAACACCAACCGAAGCCTTAAACAATACACTTTGGATTTTTAAAAGCATGTGGAGTGAAACAAATGACCTGAGCATCAGAAAGTGAGGTATGTCTAGTTTAAATAGCTCATTTTGATCTCTAAAAGCATCCATGCAGGTGCAAATGCATGCATTTACAAACTATGTTAGGTTTTAACAGAGTATTTAGAGTGAATATGAAAATATGTTGATCAGTTCTTGTAAATGGTCTGTTTTTGGTCACAACACAAACCTACTGAGTTAATTTGAGTTGCTGTGTGTGTGTGTATGTGTGTGAATGAAAGAGAGAGAGAGAAGGAGATTTTATTAAATTGCCTTATGTTGATGAATAGAAATGAGATTGAATGAAGCCGATGTCTAAAAGCTCACCGTTTGTTTCTTGAGTCCTAACTGAGTTGTGAATCGTGGTGAAACAGTCGTGCATCAGCGCTTCATTCTCAATATTGTCGCTGGCACATGTGACCGCAAACACAGACTCCATCCGGAGCGCCGCGGCCCCTTTAACACGCACGGGCTAGTTTTTCTCTTTGGTTATCTAGCTGTATGAGTTTATGAAATATCATAAAGCTAGAGAACCGAATGTAGAAACTAATCCCACTGACTTCATGAACCGCAGAGCCGGAGACGCGGAGAGACAGAAAACCGGGCTCGAACGCGGACCCAGCGCGTCACAGATGCTTTTATGGAAGTGCACGGACAGAATGCATGCCTAAAACTGAATTACAACAGAAATGTGTGTGGAATCCGCTAATGACGCATATTGCGTTCGGGGAGCGTGTGTACGCAAAGAACGCACGCATGCATGCATCACTCCTCATCACGCGTGCTTGTTTCAGGTGCACGACTGTTCCTCCGAGGGCCTTTGACGGTGTTGCCCGTGTGTGTTGTATTTTGCTCTGGCTCGAGCCTGATGCGAATCTCGGTGTCGGTCTTTTGTGCGGTTGTTGTCGCGCCGCGGTTAACGGAGCGCCGGTGGGTTGGTCCGCGGCTCCGCGTCACGAGAGCAGCGCGATTCGGGCTCGTTTCACGCGGTGTTAATAGCGGAACACGCAGAAAGTAATCCAAAGTAAAACAGACCAATGTCAGATTTGAGAATCTGCCACGTTTCTATGAATATTCACGTTTATACTGGGATATAATGCACAGATCGGTTTATTTTGGATCAGAATACAGAAATGCATGAGCCAGCTTAACTGATATCATTCAAAGTGTACTTCAGTTATCCATATTACTGACAAAAATATGTTGCAAGAACGTTATGCCAACGTTCTGAACACGTTTTTGTGCTAACGTTTTGAAAGTAATGCAAAGTCAGATGGCCTAATGTTTAATAGCATTCATGGACAAGGAATATTTGGACATACACGTTTTTGTACAAACACTGGCAATGGGACAGATCAGTTTGTTCTGCATGGATCAGAATAATAATATGGAAATGCAAGACTGATATCTTTCACACTCTGACTAAACAAATGTAGAAAAGCTGTTATTTGTACCTAAAGGGCACATACTGGTACTTTAAATGCACATATTAGTACCTAAAAGGTACAAAAGTGTACCTTTTGAAAAATGTACTGCTCCAGAGACATCTTTTGTTTTTCTAAGAGTCCATAAAATCATTCAAATGTTCGTTAGTATCCATATGTGACCCTGGACCACAAAACCATTAGCACAAGTACATCTGTAGCAATAGCCAACAATACACTGTATGGGTCAAAATGATGGATTTTTCATTTATGCCAAAAATCATTAGGATATTAAGTAAAGATCACATTCCATGAAGATATTATGTAAACTTCACACTGTAAATATATCAAAACTTAATTTTTGATTAGTAATATGCAAAGCTAAGTACTTTATTTGAACAACTTTAAAGGTGATTTTCTCAATATTTTATTTTTTGCACCATCAGATTTCAGATTATCAAATATCTCTGCCAAATATTGTCCTATATCATAACAAACCATACATCAATGGAAAGCTTCTTTATAATGTATAAAACTCAATTAAAAAAAAATGAAATCAAAAAATGACTGGTTTTGTGGTCCAGGGTCACATATTAAATGTTCTTGAACATTGGTGTTTTGCTAACATTTCCATTAAGTTATGAAAATGCAGTGATCTCTAAAATTCAAAACGTCAGTTTTTTAAATGTTAAGGGAATGTTGCATTTTATGATTGGCAAACATGGAATTGTTGCTTCCGTTTTGAAAGAAACATTTAAAACACATTTAAATGTTCAAACTAAAATAAAACGTTCCGTGAATACTGTTTTTGTGTTAATGTTTTGAATTTCCAAAGTAAGATGGTCTAATGTTTTATAGCATTCATGGACAAGGAATACTTGGGAATCATATACACAGTTTTGTAGAAATACTGGCAATGAGAGTCTTTTCTAATGGACAGATCTGTTTGTTCTTGAATCCCAGCTAACAAAAACTGACAGTTCTAAGAACATTTTGCCATAAGTTATGAAAATGCATTGATCTATGAACATTCAAAACATCCAGTTTTTTAAATATTGAGGAAATGTTGCATTGCATTTTATGATTTTCCAAACATTATGTTGCTTTCTAATAATCTCTGAATGTTCTGAAACAAGTTGTTACATTTAAAAAAACGTTTAAACATTCAAACTAAAATAAAACATTCCATGAATGAAGTCTAATGTTTTTGTGCTGTTTTAAGAACATTATTAAAGACCAGAGAGCTCAGAATGAACATTCTATTAATTTTATTCTATTATTGGTAGAATGTTTGTTCATAAATTGGACAGAACCTTTGCCAGAACGTTCCTTGTTAGCTATAGCACATAAATTAATTCTTGTGAATGCTTGTGTTTTATAAATCCAAGAGAGCATCCCATAATATACACAGATACGCACATTATCTGAACAAAATTGAGAGTGTACAATAATATACACCACATAACCTATGCAGGTACTGCATATACTGTACCATATGTACTGTGTATTATGATGACACTGGACTAGCAGTCGCTCTTTACGCCATAGTGTAGCTTTAGCATAATACATGCTAAAGGCTCAGAGCCGCATGAATGCATGTTAAATATACATCCAGCTCATCTCAGGCTGTCAGTGCTTACGGCGTTTGTTTTTGACAGCTCATTGCAGATTTATAGCTACTGTAAGGCATTTTTGGAGGTGAAATGCAAATTGCACTTGAATTAGCATGCTTGAGACCTCATGTTTCTTTTCTTCTTCCGTGACAATAATCAGCTTTATATCAAGAGACTGTCAGTGAAATGACTTACAAATTCAGTTAGGAAGCATGACAGACATTACAGTACTAATATTGTTGTTTGTTGTTGAAACATGATGTATTGCAAGCATATTTTAATATAGTAGCCTAATATGCATATGCATCAAGGGTTCAGTTCCTCTTTATAGAGGAAGCTTTATTCAAGAATTATTATTAATTTAACGTTTAAAAAAGCATCGAAAAATCACAATGTTGATTGTTAGTGATGCACAATATGATGATTCTAATGTTCCTCTATCTCGTTTCAGGATGTGTCAGAAGAGTCTCCTCGATGTTGAACTCTGCTTCCGTCCAAACAGGTAAAACATCTTTAGTTTAATCTGCTACTGAATCTGTTTCACAAAGCTCAAAGCACAGCGACGGGCTACTGTAAATATTGCACGAGCATCATATATTTTAATATGTGTTTCATAAAGACAATTTTATGGTGCAATTTGCCTAATTTGATTTAGTTTTATTCACAGTACATTTCTAAAATAGAATTAGGATGTTAATGCATTGTGTGTGTGTGTGTGTTGATCTATAGCGGGTTTGGTTTTTATCTCTCTGGATCTGCAGACAGTAGAAACTAGGTTTGTGCTATTAATGAATGCATGCTGCCAGATTTATGGTTTATTTCATCATTGAGATGAAATAAAGAAAAGCATCAAAACAGCAGAATAAACTCAGAGTAAAGGTTACTTACAAAAATGTTTAGTTTATCATATTTGTTCTTCATTCTTTATCAAATAATGACTGTATATGAGCCACACAACAGACTAAACAAACATCATTAAGGGAGAATACATAATATATACTACAAAGACACTTAAAGATTCTGAAATGTGAAGATATTTTAATCATGCATCAGTAAGTAAAATATAGATTATTGACATTTATAACCTAAGCATTCTTGCATTATAACCTAACCTAAGCATACCGTAATGCTTTAAACGACAAGCTCAATGTTATGCAGTAAACATGCAGGAGGTTGTGTTTGAAGATTTGAGAGGCCCAGTTCTGTCATTGACCAGAGTGAGCTATTTTTGTCATGTCTTTGCAGTGATGCTTATTTTAGTGTTAAAAAACAACAAAAGCGATTATTATTAAAGTTCACACCCACAAATGACTCTTTCTGGATGCACAAAAACCGTGCTAAACAACAACAAATACCCCAAGTTCTTAAAATTCACAAGCACCAATGATTTTTTCTAAATGCACACAGCTAAACTGAAGTGTTATTCTAGTGTTAAAAAAAAACAAAAAACTAAAAAGTCATTAATTCTTAAAGTTTACTTCCACAGATGACACTTTCTGAATGCACAACCAGCTAAACCAAAAACAGTGTTATTTGAGTGTTAAAGAACAACAACGAATGCTTAAAATGATTAAAATGCACATCCACAAATGACTCTTTCCAAATGCACAAACTGCTAACCGTAAAAACACTTATTTGTGTTAAATAACAACAAAAACCCATAATTATTAATTATTAAATTCCTCAAACATCTCATTTTGAATGCACAAACTGCTAAACTGAAGAAAGTGTTATTTTAATGCTAAACAACAGCAAAACTCATAATTATTAAAATGCACTTAAATGTTTCCTAATGACATTTTCTGAATGCACAACCAACTAAACCAAAACAGTGCTGTTTTAGTATAAAAAAACATCACACAAAAATTCATTTGTTACAATTCAAGTCCATAAATGACTTTTTCCAAATGCATAAACTGCTAACCTAAAAACAGTATTATTTTAGTGTTAAAACAACAAAAGTCCATAATTGTTCAAATTCACTTCCTCAAACAACTCTTTCTGAATGCACAACTAAACAGAAAACAGTGTCATTTTAGAGCTAAACAACAACGAAAACCTATAATTGTTAAAATGCACTTCCAAAGACGACTCTTTCTGTATGCACAACCAGCTAAACCAAAAACAGTGTTCTTTTAGTATTAATTAACAAACAAAAATCCATAATTATTTAAAATGCACTTTCATAAATAACTCATTCTGAATGCACAACCAGCTAAACTAAAAACAACAAAACTAATAATAATAACTAATAACAACAAAACTCATCATTATTAAAATGCACTCCCATAAATGCACAACCAACTAAACCAAAAACAGTGCTATTTTAGTGTAAAAAAAAAAAAACACAAAAAGCTCATAATTTTCCAAATTCATGTTCACAAATGACTCATTCCAAATGCATAAACCTCTGCTATTTTAGTGTTAAATAACAACAAAAGTCCATAATGATTAAAATTCACTTCCTCAAACAACTCCTTTAGAATGCACAACTAAACAGGTGTTATTTGAGAGACAAACAACAACGAAAACTCATAATTATTAAAATGCACTTCCATAAACAACTCTTTGAATGCACAACCAGCTAAACTAAAAACAGTGGTGTTAAATAACAACAAAAACTCATCATCATTAAAATGCGCTCCCATAAATGTACAATTACATAATTCCAAATGCACAACCAGAATTTGTCAAATTCATGTTCACAAATGACTCTTTCCACATGCATAAACCGCTGCAATTTTAGTGTTAAATAACAACAAAAGTCCAGTAACCATTAAAATTCAGAATGAGTTTGAAGAAGTAAATGCACAACAACTAAACAGAAAAGTGTTATTTTAGAGCCAAACAACAACAAAGACTCATAATTATTAAAATGCACTTTCATAAATGACTCTTTCTAAATGCACAACCAGCTAAACTAAAATCAGTGTTATTTTAGAGCCAAACAACAACAAAATCTCATAATTATCAAAATGCACTTTCATAAACAGCTCTTTCTGAATGCACAACCAGCTAACGTGAAAACAGCGTTTTGCTTGTACGCAGAATAAAGCGAGCATGCTTGAGGTGGCTGTTGTTTGTTACGGATGGAGTGTCCAGGAAAGCAGCCCTCTTTAACATTTCTATGCAAACTAGAGCTTGAATAATGAGATGTATTTATGAAGGCCGACGAAGGCGGGGGTTTGGGATTCGGGGGGAGCCGGGGCCTCCATTGGTGCTGTGCAGCTGTGAAAAGAGTGGGCTTCTTTTTCCCACGGCCAGCCAGACACAAAACAGCCCCTCGGCCCGCCAGGGTCATGTCACACCGCTAATATATACGTACAGAGAAAGAAAAAGAACATATCGAAGTTGTGCAAATTAACGAGCTGTCTGACGAGACAGAGAGAGAGACAGACGGAGCTGCGGCTCATGCATTTCATTTGGCTTGTCTGTGAGATATTTACTGGCATTGCAAAATGTTTTGCATCACCAAAAATACACTTGGTGTTGTTTTATTATCATTTATTTATCATTTACGGCTACATTATCATTTTATAAAAGCAATAAGCCACTAAAATTTGCACTGCAGTGATTATAAGGAGTAAAATCGTGTTAAAATCACTAATGTATGGCCTCCTGTGGGTTATTGCTTAAAACACAGGATCTGTTCAAGTATATTAAAATATTTAATATGTAATAAGACTGAATCAACCTACACTAGTTTACACTACCAAACCGGAACAGGTAGAAATAGAAATAAACGCCTATAATATTATACTCTGAAGTAGAACAATGCATTTTTAATTAATTTAATATACTTAATTTTCATTATAATATTCATATATATTATATATATAATTTTTATTAATATGCAATATTTATTTTAATATTTAAAAAACATTTTTTAACTTTTTAATTTTATTTTTGAATTAATATTTTAATAAATTATAATATATTAAAATTATTTAAAATTGAATTTATTCATACACATACATACTCATATTCATTAAAATGCTTTGTTCTACTTCAAAGCTCATTAGGCAGCGAAGGTTTATTAATTCTTTCCCATCATCCATCTGTCCGGTTAAACTTGGCCTTGTGTCTCAGAAGGAGTGAGACTCTATAGACACACAGACGGATGGACGCAGACAGACAGGACGGCTGTTAGACTGTTAGACCAACACATAGCAACTTAGATGGAATGTCTCACTGCGAGACATTCAATAAGATCTGTGATCTATGTCCAAATAATAGGGGGCCAGCTGTGTGTGTGTGTGCGTGAATGAGGAGCGTTTTAGAACCTTGAATTTGAATTCGTCCCACTTTTGAATGTGGGAAAATGTTTGGAATATCATTACTGGCTCCAGGAATAATTCTGGAGAAGAGCAGCATCACGCTGATTAAAAAGTGACGTCAGTTTTGCATAAAATTGTGGAGACACGAAAGTGACACAAGCATTTGTTGATGACCAGGGTGGATATTTAATTTTAAAATACTCAATTTTAATTCATTTAAAAGTTAATCATTTAAGAACTGTAAAAACACATTATGATATGATTATGAAAAATTCGAAATGTCTTTTTTTATATAGTAATTGATACTTTTATTTACCAAAGATGTGTTAAATTGATTAAAAGTGAGAGTAAAGACATTTACAATGTTACAAAAATGTTACAAATAAATGCGAACTTTGTTCATCAAAAAGTCCTGTAAAATAAAATGTATCACAGATTTCACAAAAAATATCGTGCAGCACAACTGTTTTCAACACTGATAATAATCATAAATGTTTGTTGAGCAGCAAATCAGCATATTAGAATGATTTCTGAAGCATCATGTGACACTGAAGACTATAGTAATGATGCTAAAAATTCAGGTCTGATCACAGAAATAAATTACATTTTAATAGATATTCACATAAAAACAGTTATTTTAAATTGTAATATTATTTCACATTTTTACTGTTTTTTTTTTTTTTTTTTTCAAATAAAAGCAAGCAGCATTGCAGTAATGATGCTGAAAATTCAGCTTTTATCACAGAAATAAATTACATTTGAACAGATATTCGCATGGAAAATAGTTATTTTAAATTGTAATAATATTTCACATTGTTACTTTTTTTTAATCAAATAAAAGCAGCATTGAAGTATTGATGCTGAAAATTCAGTTTTATTCACAGAGCTAAATTACATTTTAGCAGATATTCACGTAGAAAAGAATTATTTTAAATTGTAATATTTTTTCACATTTTTACTGTATTTTTGATCAAATAAAAGCAGCATTGAGCAAAAGAGACAGCAGAATTTATTCTCAGATGTTGCTTTTTAATAGCTCTGAAGACTTTGAGGTTCCCAATTGTTTTATTGAAGTAGCAACTTTATCTCAGATATTTCTTCTAAAATTCATATAAAAATGAATTAATAGTTGTCATCCACTAAGAGTTTAGAGCTATTAAAAATTCACAAAGTCTGCAATTAAAAGTCTTTAATAGATTTTATTATGAACTCCAACATTTCTCATTACATGAACTGAACTGCTCTATATTCATTTTAAATGTTATAAAACATTATTTTATTTCAGATAATTGCCAACATTTCTCATTTAATTCTCATTAGTAATTTTTATTAGTTTTTTTTAAGTGTCTATATGGTTTATTATTATTATTATTATTATTATTATCATTTATTTTTTAAATCGGTCTAAAAAGTAAATTTTTATTTATTTGTTTTGGTAATTTCAAGTTAAACTAAATGAAAATGATAAATGTTGCTTTGGCAACTTTATGAAACAAAATAATGGTTTTATAATGTTTAAAGTGAATGCAGAGCAGCTCAGATCATTCAGTGAATAATGTTTGAGCTCATATTAAGTCATATTTGACTTTTGATTGCAGACTTTAAGACAGTTTTTGAGTTTTTTTCCTCGGTAGAAACACTAGAAACCATCTCACTGACAAAGAGAAACAAAAGAGATAATAAAATGCATGAACTATGCAATAATATACAATATTAGTATATTCATTTTTGCTATGGCTATGCGTTTTTAGTCCAATGATGTGATGCTCAAGCCTCTGTGTCTCTCTCTCTGGCTCTATTGATGGTTTCCCCCCCGTAGGATCCGCAGGGATGCCGTTCCACTCAATTAGCTCGCCCGGGCCTTGTTTACCCTTCTTTATGTAGGAGAAACTCAAAGACACAAGGCTGTCCTTTCAGTAAATAGGAACCAGCGCGTCTCTCCTCCTGTGTTCCCCATGATTCAGATGGAAATGGGACTGGGTTCTCCCTGTAATTAGTTCAGTGCTCGCCGGCGCTGGCGCGTGTATTGTGAGGGGATGTGTAGGGTGTTAATGTAGTGAAGGGCCGAGTCGGGCTCCGGCTCTTTGAGCAGCTCTTCACTGGAGCTTTTGAGAACTCACGCCGAAGGGCCGGTCGGCTCTTAAAGGACTCCCGGCGCAGGTGATTTCCCATGGAGCCGGCGCTGCTGCACAAACAAAGCTTCGGTATAAATAAATGTTGGTTTTCTGGGGGCCTTCAGAGACGTTTAGGGAAGAGAAATCCCCCGGCTGACATTGATGCTGTCCTTGCTGGGATTTTGGCTGTTTCTTGACACATTCATATAAAAAATGGACAAATGTCCATATATAAAAAAATCTACAATGGTAAAAGGAATCATAACTTGTATTGTTAATGAAGTCTTTCTGCATTTTTAAGCAATATACTATTATAGATTTTGTTAATATTTTGAAATAGATTTTATTTTTATATTTTCTTTTCTCAACTTAATTTTAAATTTTTATTATTTTTAATGTTATATATATATTCTAATTTTATATATATATATATATATATATATATATATATATATATATATATATATATATATATATATATATATATATATTTCTTAATTAGTTTTCTCATTTTTATTAGTTTTTATTTTTAAAATTAACCTTTATAGCTTTTTTATCGATTATGTTAGTAATTTTGTTGTTGCATTTTTGGCATTTTTATTAGTTTTTTAAAAGTGTATATATATATATATATATATATATATATATATATATATATATATATATATATTTTTAATAGTTTTTAAAACAATTTTTTTTTGTTTTAGTCATCTTTGCATAGTCACTTTTATTCGTTTTTGTTTTTATATCTATTTTTCATTTATTAGTTCTAGTAATTTTGTTGTTTTTGTTATTTTTACTTTTGTCATTTTATATTAGATTTAATTTTTTAAAGTGTGTATACAGCTTTTTATTTTATCATTTTATTATTTATTATTATTTTTTATTATTATTTATCTTTGCATATTGTCATTTTATTAGTGTTTGTTTAAAATGTTTGTTTTATTTATTTATTTTAAATGTTTGTTTTATTTATTAGCTTTAGTAATTTTGTTGTTTTTGTCATTTTTATTACTTATATATATATATATATAATATGTCATTTATATTAGATTTTTTTTAAAGTGTGTGTATATAGCTTTGTATTTTATTACTTAGTTTTAGTCATCTTTGCATATCGTCATTTTTAGTAGATTTTTTAAATGTCTACTTTTTATTTTATTAGTTTCAGTAATTGTTGTTTTTGTATGTGTGTATATTTTGTATGTGTGTATATATATATATATATATATAAACTATTTATTTATTTATTTAGTAATTTCCTGTTTTTATTTATCACACTAGTTTTTATTTTTTTAAAGATTGTGTATATAGCCTTTTTATTATTATTTATTAGTTTGAGCCATCTTTGCATAGTCATTTTTATCAGTTTTTGTATTTTAAATGTCTACATATTTTTGTATTTTTTTAAAGTATTTTTTATTTATTATTTATTAGTAATTTTGTTGTGTGTTTGTCATTTTTACTATTTTTAAATATGTCTATAGTTATTCGTTTTTTGCTTATTTGTTTTAGTTTATTTATTTTTATTTATTTTAGTACATTAAGTTAAACTGAATAAAATATGTATATTTTTTAAATATAAAACTTTTTTTTACATAAAATTAATTTTTATATTTTTTTATTTTATTTTATTTCCGTTAACATGCTTTTTTTTTATTATTTGAAGTAAGGATTTATTTTTTCTTTAATGGTTGTAGTTTTAGTTAATTAACCTTAAAACTGTTTCTAAGACATGTTAAGATGCATTTAATCTCAGATATGATTCCTGGTCTAATTGTGAACGATTCATTAATGCATGTTGTTGTAAAGTTAAAAAAAAAAAGTCTGTCTTCATTGATTAGCTTACTCCAAACCTGAAATGGGGTTTATTTTTCATCTGATGACACCAAGGCTGGATATAATGTTAATTAATAGTCAGATTTTTGCGTAGCCACTGTTACTCTAAAACCTGCCAATAAATGAATTTCGGTTAATGCTCCATATTTTATATAAAAGCCAGATGTGATGCTCTGGAGGGTGAATGTCAGTCATAAAAAGCATCTTCAGAAATACATGCAGTGTTTCTAGTGCTCACTGAATATATTGTTTTCTCAGAAATACTTGATAATATGGAAGTGAAATGCACTTGCGGCTGCAGTTTCATGTCGACTCTATCGATGGACACGGATAAACTAGTGAAATGAGCTGCGAAGCGCTTTTATTCTGCTCTCCGGCCACCTGCATCAAAGCAGCTGATCTGATGTATTCAGATGATCAGCATCAGCACAAACTCACCCCAAATATTCACACCAATCACATTCAGCTTCTCTCTTTCCTTCTCCACGGCGAGAATATGGCGGAGAAGGGGGTCGTTACTATGGTTACAAATTATAAGTGCCAACCAGCAGGAAACAAATAAAAAGCTCTTACGCTCCTCAACTCTATGTGTGTTTAAGTTCACAGAAAACACGTCTGAGATTCAGCAAACACATACAGAGATGCGTAACAAACGTCTTTCTACACAAATTCATGTACCCACCAATTTATGAATGCAAGAATGAAAATATATACCTTGAATGCAATATAAATGTAAAATGACGACGTCATTAAAAAGCTCACTTTTATATTTCTTCACTTTTATTTCGGTAGCACATACAGCACAGAATTTTTCAAAGCAGCTTTACATGAATATACTTGAAAAATTAATGTATTTTTATGTTTTTGTTCATTTATGAATGCATGTATGTATTTATTTATTTATTTTTAAATATGTCTATATAGTTATTTTAGTGATCATTTTGTTGTGTTTGTCATTTTTATTCATTTTTTAATTCCTATAGTTTTCATTCATTTTTATTATTTTATTGGTTTTAGTAATTTTGTTGTTTTTGTCATTTTTTTTCTAAATATGGCTGTATAGCTTTCATACATTTTTATTGCTTATTTTTAATCATTTTGTTGTGTTTTTGTCATTCTTTAGTTTTTAAAATATGTTGACATAGTTTGCATGAATTTTTATTTATTAATTTTAGTAATTGTGTTTTTGTCATTTTTATTAGATTTCAAAAGAGATTTATATCATTTTTATTAATTGTTTATTTACTGTTCCTAGTATTTTTGGTGTGATTTTGTCATTTTTATTAGTTTTGTCTATATAGTTGTAATTAATTATTTTGTAATTTTGCCATTTTTGTCTTTTTCATTAATTTTATTTATTATTTTTTAGTAATCTTGTTTTCATTTTTAGCATTTTTTAAATGTCTTTATTGTTCATATTTATTTATTTCCAACAATTTCATTGATTGTTTTTTAGCAATTTCATTGTCATTTTTATTATTTTGTAAATGTCTACATTTAGATTAATTTTAGTTATTTAATTGTGTTTTTGTCATTATTATTTTTTAAGATATCTACATAGTTTCATTAATTTGACTAATTATTTTTTGTAATTTTTTGTTTTTTAATATTTATTTTAGTGTTTTATTTTTAGTATTTTTAGTCATTTTGTTGTGTGTTCGACATTCTTCTTCTTCTTCTTTTCCTACACTTTTTTTTAACGCTACATATGAGATTTTTCAGTCTGACGTCTCACACTCGTCTCTGTGCACAGGGAAGGCAGTGTGAGGAGCGCTGAAGGAGCATCTAGAGAAATGGAGAGATGAACGTGACTCTCCAGCAGGAGCATGTGGAGGCCGGGAATGACGGAAATGATGGGCTGCTGTGGGCTTTGAGGACACCGGACCTCTAAAGCTCAGAATGGCCAGAGAAAATTATATGAGGAAGAAAAAGCATGCTGGGAGATCAGGAGGAGACGCAGCGGAGGTGAGCGACCCGGCACTGTGTTCTACTACACGCTTGAGTTTCAGTTGCTCTTTGTGCAGCTCCAGTTAACACATTAGGAATGAATTAACCTCAATACAACACACTGTCAGTCTCTGGAACTCAAAACTATTTTATGTTGCTTGCAGAATTCACTGCCATGATGCAGGTGCTTGTGAAGCCGTTGCTAGACCATTCTGGGTAGTTGCTAGGTGGATGCTAGAGTGTTCTGAGCGATTGCTGGGCTGTTCTGCGTGATCGCTAAGCAGTTCTGGGTAGCCAATCAGTGGTTGCTTATTTAAAAAAAAAAAAAAGAAAATGTCTCTGGTAGCTGCTTTCGCGACCGGCCATTTCCCTCCAAAAAATGGCGGCAAACTCACGTGATTGGTTCAGTCAGAAGTCACTATATTTTGTATTTTTTAAAGTCAAACACTACCGATTACTGACTGAAACACTGACTGGCCACTTCCGCTAATGGGATATTTTCCTCCAAAATGAAGAGGAAATGACAGCCACTTCTGACGACCGGCCGTTTCCCTCCAAAAAGATGGCAAAATGACGGTTTCCCTCCAAAAAGATGAGAAAATGACTGTTTTCCTCCAAAAAGATAACTAAAAGGGTGGCCACCTTTTTTTTTTTTTGCGACCGGTCGTTTCCCTCCAAAAATGACTGCAAACTCATGTGATTGGTTAAGTCAGAGGTTGACATGTTGGGTCACTAAAACAAACAGAAAGCATCACAGATTCACTGTATTTCATTTTTTTTTTCAAGTTTAGAACCACAGATTACTGACTTAAACATTGACTGGCCACTTCCGCTAACAGGATATTTCCATCCAAAAAGACGAGAAAATGTCTGTTTCCCCCCAAAAAGATATCTAAAAAGGTGACTGCTTTTGCAGCAGGCTGTTTCCCTCCAAAAAATGGCACCAAACTCATGTGATTGGTTAAGTCAGAGGTTGACATGTTGGGTCACTAAAACAAACAGAAAGCATCAAAGATTCACTATATTTCGTATTTTTTCAAGACAAAAACTACCGATTACCGACTTAAACACTGAATGGCCATTTCCGCTGACAGGATATTTCCTTCCAAAAAGAAGAGAAAATGGCAGCCATTTCCGCCAACTGGCTGTTTCCCTCCAAAAAGATGACTAAAAGGGTGGCCACCTTTTTTTTTTGCGACCGGTCGTTTCCCTCCAAAAATGACTGCAAACTCATGTGATTGGTTAAGTCAGAAGTCACTATATTTCTTATTTTTTCAAGACAAAAACTACCGATTACCGACTTAAACACTGACTGGCCACTTCTGCTGACAGGATATTTCCCTCCAAAAAAGATGTGGCCACTTTTTTTTTTTGCAACCGGTCGTTTCCCTCCAAAAATGACTGCAAACTCATGTGATTGGTTAAGTCAGAGGTTGACATGTTGGGTCACTAAAACAAACAGAAAGCATCACAGATTCACTGTATTTCTTTTTTTTTTTTCAAGTTTAGAACCACAGATTACTGACTTAAACATTGACTGGCCACTTCCGCTAACAGGACATTTCCCTCCAAAAAGAAGAGAAAATGGCAGCCATTTTTGCCAACTGGGTGTTTCCCTCCAAAAGATGGCAAAATGACGGTTTCCCTCCAAAAAGATAACTAAAAGGGTGGCTGCTTTTGCGACCGGCCATTTCCCTCCAAAAATTGGTGGCAAACTAATGTGAGTCATAAGTTAAAACAAACAGAAAGCATCAAAAATCCACTATATTACGTATTTTTTTCAAGAAGTCAAAAACTACTGACTTAATTACTGACTTAAACAATGATTGACCACTTCCGCAGATATTTCCCTCCAAAAAGAAGAGAAAATTGCAGCCATCTCTGTCAACCAGCCGTTTTACTCCAAAAAGATGGCAAAATGACTGTTTCCCTCCAAAAAAGATAACTAAAAGGGTGGCCACCTTTTTTTTTTTGCGACCAGTCATTTCCCTCCAAAAATAACTGCAAACTCATGTGATTGGTTAAGTCAGAGGTTGACATGTTGGGTCACTAAAACAAACAGAAAGCATCACAGATTCACTGTATTTCTTTTTTTTTTTTTCAAGTTTAGAACTACAGATTACTGACTTAAACATTGACTGGCCACTTCCGCTAACAGGATATTTCCCTCCAAAAAGAAGAGAAAATGGCAGCCATTTCTGCCAACTGGCCGTTTCCCTCCAAAAACATTGCAAAATGGCTGTTTCCCTCCAAAAAGATGACTAGAAGGGCAGCCACTTCTGCCGATTGGCCGATTCCCTCCAAAAAGACGAGAACATGTCTGTTTCCCTCCAAAAACGAGACTTGAAGGGCATCTACTTCTGCGACTGGCCGTTTCCCTCCAAAACATGGTGGCGCCTTTCTCCGTTTGCCATCTGTGCGGCCGTTAGCTGCTCACAAACTCTGTCTAATTGCATTTGCATATCCTTGATTTAGCTGGAGGGGGAGGGGAACGCAGCTAATCGCTCGTGAACGAGCATGCAAATCTCTCGACGGGAGAAACAATCCATTCAAAGAGGCATTTTTGAGCTGTCAGCGCGCTTGAGACGGTGCCGCTCTCGCCGCCATATGGAAAGTGAGACGGGAGGCCCCTCGTATTCAAATCCCTCACTGTAAAGACCAATGGGAGAGAGAGAGACCGAAACACAACCAGCTAATAGGCGGACGGAGCATAATTAGTATGTTTGCTCTGCGAGTGCGTGCAGTTGAATGCGGCGTGGTGCACGGACCAGAATCCCAATATTACTGAGCTTTAGAAATCATTTAGGGTGGCTGTTATGATGATTTAAAAGCAAAAACACTTAGAGGAGGACGTTATCACTCAGAGGTGTTTCTTTTTACAGCTTAGGACACAAAATGGTGTAAAGGTGTTTCTCCTAAATAAAGAAAAACAGGCCCAAATGGGTTAGTGGTTGTCATACAGTATAGTAGTACAGAGCTAACATGGAGAGAAATATAGAGATATGAAATTAATGTAAAAAGCAGCTCAGATCATTTGGGACACATGCTTAATCAAAATAAAACAGAAATAATGAGTATCAAATGGCAAATATGGCGATTTACTAAATATATATTTTTTTTTAATTTTAAATAAATATATGTGTTTCTGATTTAAGAGCAATTTTACAGCTGTACTGTAAAATAAAATTATATATATTTTTTAATACTAGATTTATAGACTTACTAGATTTATTTTCTTAATTACTACATTTTTATTTTACAGTAAATTACAACAGTAATTTTTTCAATATTTTTATTTTGTAGCCGTAGTAATAATTATTATCATTACTATTGTTATATTTTTCTTTATACTGCAGTAATATTTTTTAGTTTTTTAGTAGTAGTAACAATAATTATACCAATGATAAAAAATTATCATAAATAATCAGAAAATAAATATTATTCTCATTAAAACAATTTATTTTTCTACTATAAAATAAAAATTTTGTAAATTTGTAAAAACCTTTTTTTAAAAAATCAAGTTTATGTTATCAAGTTTTTATTTTGTTTTATTGTGTTAGTTAGCTGTATATTTAGTTATTTTTACTTCATCTAAATAAGTTTGATTGAGATTAATTGGAATGCACAATGAAAAAACAATTTTTTGAAATTATGATTTGTTTTTGCAAATTAACTATTATTACTAAATAAAAATATTAAAATAAGAAATAATGCATCTATAATATTAAACTACTAACTATACTATTAATATTATATTTTTTTTTTTTCATTTTATAGTAAAAAAAATAAGACAGTTTCTTTTTATTATTTTTTACTTATTTATTTTTAAACATGTTTATGTTTATTATAGTAATGATTTATAATCACAGGACTTTTTGCCAAATTATGCAGTTCTAAAAACGAGCACATCAAACTTGGAGCTTTAAAAAAAAAAAAAAAAAAAAAAAAAAAAAAAAATGCAATTAGATTTTTTCCAAATCATGCAGCCCTAGTTTATTTTGATTGAGGCCGTTTATTTCATATTTTCGCAGCACAGTTTGAGGTATTTTTAAGATCTTCTGAAGCAGGAGGCTTCAGCCAAAGTGTCCATTCACTTTCCATCTAATCTCATTTCTGTCCACGAGAAACAACTTTAGAGATATCGATGTAGGTGTCCTCTCACATTCATTTCAAATGATTTAAATAAATGCACTCGCCATCCGAGCAGTGACTTGAAATGAACTGGGTCTAAGACAGTTTTAAATTAGTTTCTAATTCCGCCGCTTCACGTTTATTTTTAGATGAAGCGAAGCTGTCAGAGATGTAGGACAGAATCCGTCTGTTTTGTTCCCCTTGTGGAAACACGCAGACTTTGACGTCCTCCTGCGGGTTTGAGGATAGAGATGAAACTCAAAGCAACATCCACTTTATACATCAGCAAGACCAAAACTAAACTTCAATGTCCCTGTTACTAAAATACGACTGTATGAGCTGCAGTAGCCAAGTAAAAACAGTGTTTAGAGGTTTAAAACAGTTTTAGAGGTTTAAACATCATTAACATTAATATGCAATACTAATAGTTGATGCATGATTTGTATTGGTGCATGCATGTGTGTGTGGCACAATAATGGCGCTTGTGCATCCTGCCGGTGATTGTGTGATTTGGGGGGTTTGCACTTGAACATGAGGGTTTGGGGTTCATGTCTGGGGTGTTTTGGGGAGGAGGGCGTCTGTCTGGGTTTGAATGAGACCCATTAAAAGCATCCGTGTGTGTGTGTGCGCTAATGTGGGGGTCGCCAGGACAGAATAGTGTCTGGATCGGTGCATGTGTCCATTTGCATACTCCTCGCTGGCCGCACATATGCCGTTCAATCAGAACAGATGCAGTGACAGTCAGACATGCAAACGACTCGCCAAGCCCCGCCTCACGCGAAACACACGCCGTAAATTCAGCGCATCACGCTTCAACGGCCGGGGAAAGCGTTTGTCGAAGGTGACGCACATCCACAAACACACTAAATAGTAGTGATGTCACTGTATTCTCATGCGTACGATGGGAGGGCAGAGCGTGACGACAGCCAATCAGATGAGAGCAGGAACAGGAAGTCAGATGAGAGATGCTGATTTTACCCTTTATGTGCTGAACGGGAATTAACAACCCTGACTCACAGTTAGAGATGTGAATGTGTCTGAAATAAGAGTAATAAGAAGAAATTTGAACTTATGGATGTTGAATAATGGATTCAAGGTGGGAAGGTTTTTGTTCATCAAGGATGCAAATTGATTAGAAGTGACAGTAAAGACATGTAAAATATTTCTATTTTAAATAATTGCTGTTCTTTTGAATGTTCTATTCATTTGTGAATCCTGAATTGGGCAGCAGAGCTGTTTTCAACATTAACGATAATCATAAATGTTTTTTGTTTTGGCAGTAAATCAGCATATTAGAATGATTTCTGAAGGATCATGTGACACTGAAGACTGGAGTAATGATGCTGAAAATTCAGCTGTGCATCACAGAAATAAATTACATTTTAACAGATATTTGCATAGAAACATTCTAGAGAAATTCTAATAATATTTTACAGTTTTCACTTTGTTTCTGATAAAAAAAAATGCAGCCTTGATCTTACAAAAACATTCAAAAAACATTTAAAAATGACTGATGATGTGTTGATGCAATGTGTAAAAATAAATTAAATAAATAAATAAATATATACTTTTATTTTTTATTTTTCTATATAATTTAAATATTATACAGGTATATTAACTATAATAAAATAT
This sequence comes from Labeo rohita, assembly GCF_022985175.1. Lineage (NCBI taxonomy): Eukaryota > Metazoa > Chordata > Actinopteri > Cypriniformes > Cyprinidae > Labeo > Labeo rohita. The sequence continues at coordinate 37,960,196 of NC_066870.1, forward strand.
TATAATATATTATTTTCTATATTATATAGTATTTTTTTTACGTTCTATTCATCTGTGAATCCTGAAAAATAAAATGTGTCACATTTTCCACAAAAATAAATATTGGGCAGCACAACTATTTTCAGCACTGATAATAATCAAAACGGTTTTTTTTTTTTTGTTTGTTTTTTTTTTTGAGCAGCAAATCAGCATATTAGAATGATTTCTGAAAGATCATGTGACACTGAACACTGAAATAATGATGCTGAAAATACAGCTTTGATCACAGAAATAAATTACATTTTAACAGATATTCACGTAGAAAACAGCTATTTTAAATTACAATAATATTTCACAAAATTACTGTTTTTACTGTATTTTTAGTCAAATAAATACAGCCTTGGTGAAGAAAAGAGACTTCTTAAAACAACAAAAAAAAAACGGTAGTGTGTATTAGAAATCATGAATATCAGAAATTTATATATAAAATACATCACGCATCACATCTTATCCTATATAAATAGTTTTTAACAATTTTCAAAAATCATGTTTTTTCAATGTGAATTCCAATTAATCTCAATCAAACTGCAGTTGGACTATTTTGATTAAGTAAAAATAAGTAAAAACAAAATAAAATACAGCTAACTAACAATAAAACACAAAAACATGATAACATTAAAAAAGAATTGAGTTTTTATAAATTTTTAAGATTTCTTAAAACATTAAAAACCCAAACTTTTGAACAGTAGTGTATATTTAAATAAATAAATAAATATTGTTTTTTAAATATATTTAATATATTTAAATATATAATAATATAAAGTTATATATATAATTTTTTTTAATCAATTTATATTATTTTTTCATTATTTATTTTTCTATATTTTTAAACATTTTTGGGGATGTACTTATTGGCATACAGTATTCCTTATCTTCAAACTATTTGATTTAATGTTTATGTTATATTTTTGTAATAATTTAACCAAAATATCAAGTTACATTTTAAGTTACATTTGTGAGTTATAGGCAAAATAGGCATTAAAATATTGATCTATTAATATCAATATATCTGAGGCCCCTGAATTTAATCAAATCATAATAATGTTGTGTCATATTTTGAAATATCAGCAAGCATTTATGATATATGAAAGAATCGATGTCAGATTGCATGAAACATATTGGTTTACACCCCTAATGAATACCTGCTATATATAAATCTGTTAGGCATTATATATACATATAGCTCATGCTATCAATTTTAGCGTAACTCACAAATCATAAGTCTGATCGGTTAGTAAAGAAACAGCACGTCACCTGAACAGCACATATAATCAATGCACCAGTGCTCAAAGAGTAAAATGAACAGTGATGCATGACTTAGAAAGAAAGAAAATGTAATGTTGATGTGCATTCAGTGGGTTTTTTGACTAAATTCTATCAGACTGTAATATAAGCATCTCCTGATGCAGATGAACGGAGCTCATCCTGACTAAAGCTGAGCAGCAGGACACACAATCCCCTCACAGCCTTCCTGAAATTAAACAACTATTTCAGGCTCAGATCTCACGCCGCGCTTAATTGCCGACATTACACTCCAGTATCCGCCGGAGAAGTTCAGCGAGTTCGCTTATGTCGTGATTATTAATCTCCGACGGACGTTCGCCGGCAGACAATGCGCGTCTAGACGGATCTGAACGTAAATATTAAGCCGAACGCTCTTTGTGGGGCTCGTCAGGAACCGTGGGAACGCGGGGAGAGCGTACGGCCGGCGGTCGTCTGAATGCCAGCGCAGCAGGTGAAGAAGGACCCTAGAGGTCAAGGTCAAGGCCCTCGGCTCGGCCCGTCTGGGGCCGCGTGCAAATGAGACGGGCTGATTATTAAGCAGCGAGAGTGTGTGTTTGCTCAAGTTCAAGCTTCCTTTATGTGATTCTGGTTTGAAGTGCGGTTTGGACGACAGTGCAAACACGTCTGGTGTTCATTTAGAGTCTCTCTCTCTCTTTTGTGTCTGAAGTAACGCGCTCTTATAAGGAAGCGTCACTCATGTGACGTTTATCAGTGTGGCGTTGCCGTGGTAACACTCCGAGAATTCTGGGAAGACTCGTTACGTTCCGGCATCTTTAATCGCTCGGAGCTTTCATGTCATTTCTCGTGAAATTATGTTTTGAACAGGTACAGGTCATATCAAATCAAATCAAATAAATTAAATTTGGCAAAAATAAAATGATTATTTTTTTTAAGGTTTTTTTTGGTAGCGTAATGTTGTTTTTATGACAAATAAGCACAGTTTCCTCTCAAATTCTCGTTAAGGATGAAAAAATTATATAAAAAATATTAATATAGTTTTACATAATAGTTTCATACTTTAAGGTTTACCTAATTCATTCTACTCTAATGGGATTATGGATAATAATAGAATAAATAAACAAATATTTAAACTACTTACATTATTAATTTACATTAATATATACATATTTTTAATATATTTATATATATTAGTTTCACTCTACTGCAACAACAATAGTAAAAAATAATGACAATATTATTTAAACTGTACAATATTTACATTATTAATTTAGATTATTATTTAAATAATATTTTTCATACTCGTTTCATTCTATTGTAATGAGACTACCATATTTTTAATAATAATAATAATAATAAATAGTAAAAATAATGATAGAGTTTAAACTGTACAATATTTACATAATTAATTTGCATTCATATTTGTATATTAATAATAATATTTTTCATTCTAGTTTCACTCTACTGTAATAATAATAGTAGTTTCATTCTACTGTAATGAGATTACCATATTCTTTTTTATAATTATTAATAATAATAATGATGTTGTACAAATAATGACAATTTTAAATGTACAATATTTGCATGATTAATTTACATTAATATTTTCATATTAATATTTTTTCAAACTAGTTTCACTCTACTGTAATAATAATAGTAAAAATAATGATAAATATTTAAACTCTACGATATTTACATTATAAATTTACATTAAAGTTTACATAATATTTTTTTCATACTAGTTTCATTCTATTGTAATGAGACTACCATATTCTTTTTAATAATAATAATATAGTAACAATAATGGCATTATTTTAACTGTACAATATTTACATAATTTACATTCATATTTGCATATTAATAATAATAATATTTTTCAATCTAGTTTCACAATATTTACATTATTAATTTAAATAATTATTTTTCATACTAGTTTCTTTGTAATGAGAATACCATATTTTTTTTTAGCAAAAAAATAAATAAATAAATAAATAAATACTAATAATAGTAAAAATAACATTATTTTACCTGTACAATATTTACATTTTAATTTATATTAATGTTTACATAATGCTATTCTTAGTTTCATTCTACTATCATATTATTATTTTTATTAATAATAATTATAATAATAATATAGTTAAAATTTTAACGGTACAATATTTACATGACTGATTAACATTAATATTTACATAATTTTTCACACTAATTTTATTCTACTGTAATAACAGTACAGTATTGTGGTTATTAATATCAATAATTGTAAAAATAATTACATTATTTAAACTGTACAAGGTTTACATCATGTTTTTTACTGCTTTTATTCTAATTTAAATAAAAAGTCATTTTTACTATAAATATTACTGTAAATGATTAAAAATGACTGTATTACAGTAATGTGCTTCTAATGAGAATCAATGAGAATAACTTAAAATTATAATGTCCAGGTGCATTACAGTAATGCACATGTGCTTAATTGTCATGAAAATAAAGTCCTAATGGTCCTAAAATAGGCTTTGGTGTCTTTATGCAAAATATTTTTTTTTTCCTTTTGATTTTAGGAGTGAAATGTGATTCAATCAAGTTGACATTTTGTCCTGTTTTAATTATACTAATAGCTTTTTTTAATTTCAGTTCATTCAAACATGATAGTTTCACTCAAAACATCCAGAGCTCAGTGAAAGAACTCTCTAAATGAGATTTAAACATTATCACAGCAATAAATGTTGATCACAGATGCAGGTCTTTTTCATGGTGTTGTTTCTGAGTAAAGTTTTATTGCTCAAAAGTTGCTCATTTAAAGCTGAAGAGAGTTTGTTTTATCAGCGATGTTTCTTCTGAAATAAAAACAGACACAGATGAGTCAATACAGCAAGCGTATACAGCTATAAAATCAATGTAGAAGCAGCTTTTGAGAGCAGACGTTTGGTATCTTGTCAAATCTGAGTAGATCCTTAAGATCTTTTTCTCAGGATAAAGTATGTAAGGACACATTAAAGTGTAAGAGAGAGCCGGAGGGAATGTGCAATTAAACGAGAGCGTGTCATTAACTATAAATGCGCTGGATGTTGTCATTAATTCTTTAAGCATTACTTTCTGCTCGTCTCTCTCTATAAACTCAATTCTATCCAGTTCGGCTTTATTGGCGTGACTAAAGCAATCTAACGTTACGATTTGCAAACAGCATCTATTCGGATAAAACAACAGCAGCAATAAAACGACGATGTTAAATGCTGTAGTTTAACGGAGGGTTTTAATGGTCTCTGAACTCAGTAATGCCGCTTTTGTGCTCGTCTCCTCCTCCTCGTCAAACTTCACCTCCTCTTTTCTCTCCGTCAGCTCAGACGTCCTCCCGCCCGCTGCTTAAAACCTTTTCGCCGTGTCAACAGAATGTCCCTCAGCTGGGGCTCCTGACGGCCCGCAGGGCCCGACTTTCCCCCTCCTGTCCATCATAACGTCCATCTGTCTGTCTCTCTGGGGCTCCGTGCCAAAACATAGCGAGCTGCCTATGTAGGCAGCCTTTTAAGGACTCATTTGCAAGAAAATACGCTGTTTTGAATGATGGAGAGCAGGATTACACTGCTTTCTAAGATACTTTCATGCATGTATCCTGCATGGAGAATCCCAGAATGCATTGTGGTAAACACAGGGGGACAAAAATCCACCCTAGGTTGCATACAAAGACAGAAATGTGGATTCTAAATTTAGTTAGTTTATTTAATATCTTTGGAAAAATAATAATTATATATGAAATGTTATATAATAATAATAATAAATAATAATAATAATAACAAAATGTAATAATAAATAATAATATATATAATAATAATAACGTAATAATAAATGTATATATACACATTTTAAAACAATAAGTGTAATACTGATTTAAATTGTTGATGTTTTTTTAAAAAAAATTACACATTTTTTTTGTTTAATTTAATTGCATTTTTGTTTTTCTGAGCAAAAAATAAATATCATATATTTTTCCCTAATTTACAGAAGACATTCATGTCCTTCAGCGTAACTATTTTGTCAGGTATATTTACAACAAAAATTCAACATTCGATTTAAAAAACAATAAAACTTAATATGTTCCCTTATTTTTTTATATACATTGATATGTACAAGACCGAATAAGCATGTTGTTTGAATTTTATTTTATAAGCATGTTGTCTGACACTTTACTTATATTTAATGTGCTTTCTATGGACATAAAATCACTTTTGTACATTTCTTTTCTTTTGATGTGGATATCTTAACGTCTTTAAACGATATATATATAAATGATATAACAAATATTAATTTTTTTATATTTTAAAAAAATATATGTATACATAGTATGTATGCTTATGCATGCATATATATTTACTGTTTATATTTATGCATAAAACATTTTCATGATTATATATATATATATATATATATATATATATATAGATAGATAGATATAGATATATATAGATATAGATATATATACTAAAAATTATACAATAGAAATAAACATTTAAATATAGACTGTTTTACTCCATATTTGTGTGCATATTTATGCTTCTTAGACTATCATCTGACTTAGATATTAACATGCTTGTAAAATGCCAATAAACATTCATGATAAACAATATATAAGGCAATATATGATAACCATGAACTGATGTGGTTGGATTTTAGCTCATGAAGTCTTATTAAACTTTAAAGGTGTGCAGAATAAGTCATACAAATAGATTTCGCTGAGCTGTTGGCCTGAATGAGGGTCAGTTTCTGCTTTCTCATCACTATATTATATTTGGAAGCAGATGACCAACGTGTTTGGGCCACCTGCTTTTACCGTCAGGCATATGGATCAGACAGCTATAAGAACAAACCCAGGGGTCCTGATTTCAGCAGTGGGAGGACATGCAGGATACTTGCATTTAGAAAATGAATACTTGTGTACTGCATACTTACAGTATGTATTGCATACTGCCCGCAGTTTCTTAAGCAGAGCATGTAAAGTATGCAGTAAATGACAATACATATTCACACTGTAGTACTGTTCTAATGTGTTTATTTTGCATTTTTAATGTAATTTTGAGTAATAATGTAATACAGCTGTCTGACTTAATAGTATACGCTGTTGTATTTAGAAGTTTGAGGTTGTAGGGTTTTTTAGTTTTTTTTAAAGACGTCTCTTCTGCTCACCAGTGCTGCATTTATTTAATAAAAAACACAGTAAAAATGGGAAATAATATTATCATTTAAAATAGCTGTTGTCTATGTGAATATCTGTTAAAATGTAATTCATTTCTGTGTGCAAATCTGAATTTTCAGCATCATTACTCCAGTCTTCAGTGTCACATGATCCTTTAGAAATTATTCTAATATGCTGCTTTCCTGCATTTATTTGATTAAAAATACAGTAAAAAATCTGAAATATTCTATAATTTAAAATAGCTGTTCTCTGTGTAAATATCTGTTAAAATTTAATTTATTTCTGTGATCAAAGCTGAATTTTCAGCATCATTACTCCAGTCTTCAGTGTCACATGATCCTTCAGAAATCATTCTAATATGCTGATTTGCTGCTCAAGAAACATTTCTGATTATCAACAATGTTAAAAACAGCTGTGCTGTCCAATATTTTTTGTGAAAACTGTCACACATTTTATTTTTCACAAATGTATAGAAAGTTCAGAAGCATTTATTTGAAAAATAAATATTTTGTAACCTTATTCATGTCTTTACTGACACTTTTAATCACTTCACTGCATCCTTAATGAATAAATGTATCCATTTCTTTCAAAAAAGCCTATATTCAGCCACTGCATTCAAGGTTTTTCATATGTTCAGTGTTTTTTAACAGACTGAAACAGTACAAGCGACGACATTAGAGGAAGTGACTGATTTAGGAGTGTGTGTGTGTATGTGTGTATGTGTGTGTGCCGTACCATCAGTATTTGCCCTCTGGGTCTCATTTCATGGTTTAAAAAAAGATAATGAAAAGCTACTTGAAAATGGTCTATTAAAACTGTAGTGCAGTTCACAGCGCGCTCCTATTAACGCCGCAGACGAGAGACAGCTGCCGCGAGCTCAGCGCTCGGCCTCATTCCGCACGTCTCCGGAGGCTCCGGTGGTCAGAGCAGAACCGGACGCTCCCAGAGCTGCCGACTGGTCAGCAGAAATAGTTTGACCCGAATCACACATGCACTGAAGAGTCTGATACCGAAATAGCCACACAGACCGGCACTGAGAAGCTGTGTTTAAAAGGAACAGTTCAGGCAAAAATTAAAATGTGCTAAAAATGTGCCCATCCTCAGGCTATCGAAGATGTAGATAAGTTTGTTTCTTCATCAGATTTGGAGAAATGTAGCATTGCATCACTTGCTCACCAATGGGTGTGAATGGGTGGCGTCAGAATGAGAGTCCAAACAGCTGATAAAATCAAGTAATCCATACAGTCCAGTTTGGGGTTGTATGTTTTTTTTAAACAAGTCTCTTCTGCTTACCAGTGCTGCATTTATTTAATCAAAAATACAGTAAAAAATGTGAAATATTATTTTAATTTAAAATAGCTGCTGTCTATTTGAATATCTGTTAAAATGTAATTTATGTCTGTGATCAAAGCTGTATTTTCAGCATCATTACTCCAGTCTTCAGTGTCACATGAGCCTTCAGAAATCATCTTAATATGCTGCTTTCCTGCATTTGATTAAAAATACAGAAATCCAGGGGTCAGAGCAGAACCGCACTGCATCACTTACTGACCAATGCAAGTGAATGGGTGCCGTCAGAATGAGAGTCCAAACAGCTGATAAAAACTCCACAAGTAATCCATACCAGTCCAGTTTGGGGTTGTATGATTTTTTTAAGTTATTGAAAGAAGTCTCACCAGTGCTGCATTTATTTAATCAAAAATACAGTAAAAAATGTGAAATAGTATTATAATTTAAAATAGCTGTTGTCTATGTGAATATCTGTTAAAATGTAATTTATTTCTGTGATCAAAGCTGAATTTTCAGGATCATTACTCCAGTCTTCAGTGCTTTCCTGCATTTATTTGATTAAAAATGTCCATCAGTTAACATCTTGAGAAGACAAAAGCTGAAACAAATCCATCATCAAGACATTTTTAACTAAAATACAAGTCCATAATCCATAATAAAGCTTCCTCCAGTGAAAAAAGTGGCCTGGTCTGAATCAGGAGAGAAATCTGCACAGATCAAGCACCGTTTACAAGCCAAAACAGGGTGGATTTTGATGTCAGAGAACAACAGATGGACTTTTCCACTGGAGGAAGCGTTATTATAGACTCATATTTTAGTTAAAAATGTCTTAATAGATTTTTCAGACCCTGATAAACAAATGTTGATTTGTAATCTTTTAAACTGTATATTCAGGAATATGCTGAGTTCTCTGTAGTTTCTGTCTCTCTCCTTCTCCGCTGAGAGTTGGTTTGTGCAGTGGATGCAGAATAAAGGATTCAGGGCTTTAACAGACAGGCGGTGACCTCTGACCCCGGCTCGCCGCGGGGATGCGGTTCCCATAGGCTGGGGCGGGTCGGGCTGCGCTCTATTGCCGTAGTCGCGCCGCGGCTCCCATTCAGCGCGCAGTCACGGCCTCTTAATGCAGCTCACAATCTCTTGATTCAGTGGAGGTGTGATCCGATGACATGTATTTTTAATGAGGGGCGACGTCTTTGTTGGCCAGACACAATATCCCGGCGCTGGAGAATGAAAACGGGCCCCTGACGGTCCCGCATGTAAAATCCCACTAGATGTTTTCCTTTTTAATCTGTCATTCTCTCGTTACTCCACCTCTTTCTCGGAGTTAAAGTTCCGTCGGCAGCGCAGGGCTTTGGCAGTCAGATACGGGGAAGAAAAAGAAGAAAAGAGGCCTAGAGTTCTTTTAGTTTCTGTTGGAGCCTGTGATAATGTCGTCACAAACCAGACCGCCCAGAGATCACAGGGTTAACGTTTAACAGAATCATACAGCGGGTTGTGAACGTAAGATAGGGTTAGGAACTGTAAACTTGGGTAGAAACTCTAACTCTTTTTAGACAGACTCAAAACAAATCACACAAGTACACAATGCACAACGTGTTTATGCGTTGCTACGGTAACAAGGATGCATTAAAGGATACAAAAGTGACAAAGAGATTTAAAATGTTGCAAAAGATTCCATTTCAAATAAATGCTGTCCGTTTGAATTTTCCGTTTAGCAAAGAATCCTGAAAAATAAAATGTATCAGTTTTCAACATTGCTAATAATCAGAAGTGTCACTGAAGAATACACTTTTTTGAAAGAAATGGATACATTTATTCATCAAGGACGCATTAAATTGATCAAAAGTGGCTGTAAAGATATTTATAATCTTACAAAAGGTTTCTATTTTAAATAAATGCTTTCGAATGTTCTATCCACCTGTGAATCCTGAAAAATAATGTGTCAGTTTTCACAAAAATATTGGACAGCACAGCTGTTTTCAACATTGTTGATAATCATAAATGTTTCTTGCGCAGCAAATCAGCATATTAGAATGATTTCTGAAGAATCATGTGACACTGAAGACTGCAGTAATGATGCTGAAAATACAGCGTTGGTTACAGAAATAAATTACATTTTACAATATATTCACACAGAAAACGGCTATTTTAAATTCTAATAATATTTCACAATTTTACTGTATTTTTGATTAAATAAATGCAGCCTAGATGAGCAGAAGAGACTTATTTAACAAAAACATTTTTTAAAAAAATCTTACAAACCACAAACTTTTGAATAGTAGTGTAAATATGACTTAAAACAGTAAATGCAGTAAATTCCTCAAATGTCTTTTCTTGAGTTTTAGATCTCAAATGTCTCAAAATGTGGTGAAATTAGCCAAAAAAAGCTTTTACACACATTATTTCACAACTCTATTGGATTTACACTGCAAAAAATGTTTTTCTTACCTAGATTTGTTTGTCTTGTTTCCAGCCAAAATATCAAAAAAGTTCTTAAATCTAGAAGAACTGAAATAAGATGATTGCCTTCAGTAAAAGAAGACAAAATTAAGTGAGTTTTTGCTTGAAACAAGCTAAATTATCTACCAATGGTGTAAGCTAAATAATCTTGTTTTCTGCTTGAAATAAGATTTTTAATTTTTACATTTTTGGGGAGCATTTTCTTTACCTCATTAGCAGATTATTTAGCTTGTTCTAAGCAAAAACTTACTTATTAATTTTCTTTTTTCTGAAAACAAGACAATTTTTACTTCAGTTCTTCTTAATTCAAGAATTTTTAGATATTTTGACTGGAAACGTAAGAAAAGCATTTTCTGCAGTGTACTTGTCTATTTTTTCTTCTAAAGGAACATCTAAGACAAAGTTGATACTTCAGTCAAACAGAACTTAAGTCTCATGAGTTTTGTCTCATATTTGAGATCTCAGACACAGTTTGACAGTCAGTCCTGGACAAACATCCACACACACACACAGATGCACCTGCCATTGCTGTTTAAGTGTTTCTAATACAGATCTGCTCTCAGACACACTTATAACCCCCTCAGTCTCTCTCACACACACACACACACACACACCAGACAGTCTGAAAGTGCTAACGAGACACCCGTCCACCCCCAACACACACACACATACACCCCCTCACTAGTCTGCATATTTAGTCTGCTGTAGTTTGTCTACAGACATTAACACACATCTGCTCCATCAGTCAGTCAGTGAGCAGTCATGTAATCAAACTGTTTATTTACCAAAACTTACATTTGGTTCATGGGAGTAAGTTACTATGGCAAAAATAATAAGTTACTATATAGTTACAAAAACACAATATTCATCTTTCAACTTTAAAGGCTACACAGAACAGATTTAAAGGAGAAGTTCACTTTCAGAACAAAAATTTACAGATTTACTCCTTGTCATCCAAGACGTTTATTTCTTTCTTCAGTCGTAAAGGAACTGTTTTTTGAGGAAAACACTTCAGGATTTTTCTCCACATAGTGCACGCGAATTTGAACTTCCAAAATGTAGTTTAAATGCAGCTTCAAAGGCTCTAAACGATCCCAGCCGAGGAAGAAAGGTCTTATCTAGCAAAATGATCGGACATTTTCATAACAAATTTACAATTTATATTTTTTTAACCTCAAACGCTCGTCTTGAAAAAACAGTTTTTTTCCGGTTCAATAAGGTCAATACAGTTAGGGTATGTCAAAAAACTCCCATCTCGTTTTCTTCCCCAATTTTAAAATTGTCCTACATCGCTGAAGAAGTACCGACCCAGTGTTTACAAAGTGAACATTCAAAGATCATCAAAAGCCCTTTACAAAATAAAAGGTAAAAACAGCAATGTAGGATGATTTTGACATTAAAGAAGAAAACGAGACGGGAGTTTTTCGACATACCCTAACTGTACTGACCCGGATTACAGGAACTACGCATGTGCATCGCAGAGATGAGACAAGATGAGCATTTGAGGTTAAAAAGTATATAAATCGTCAATTTGTTTTCGAAAATAACCAATCGTTTCGCTAGATAAGACCCATCTTCCTCAGCTGGGATCATTTAGAGCTGCATTTAAACTCAGGGGCATCATATAAGTCCACTACATGGAGAGAAATCCTGAAATGTTTCCATCCAAAAACAATTTCTTTACAACTAAAGAAAGACAAACATCATCTTGGATGATAAAGAGGTGTGTAAATTATCTATACATTTTTGTTCTGGAAGTGAACTTCTTTTTTAAAGTTAACCAACTAGACAAATCTGTGAAACATGCATATGACATCAAATGCCAGTTTGATTGGAAAAAGATTCTTTGCTGTTCAGAAATCCTTGTACTGAATGCATTGATGCTAAATATGCTGTGTTTGATGCCGTTTATGATCTGTGTGTGTTTCCGTTGAGATGAGGTGGAGCTGTTGACCCTGATCTCCCAAAAATAATGATGTCTGGGTCTAAACACACACACACACACACACACAGCTCCTATCACCCTGGACAACGACGTCTGTGTCTGTCTATAGGCTCAGGTCACTGCACAGTCTGTCTGGCCATTCACATACACACACACACACACACTCTGTCTGGGTTCCTAACGTGACCTCTGGTTCCGGGGCAAAGAAATCTCCTGGGACCCAAATAACATGACCCACGGGACAATAAAACTAGACACACACCCCTCCGAATGTCTCGCTTTCATAAGCATCACGTGATCAAAACTACAAACATCAACTTATTACCTTAAAGGAACAGTTCACCCAAAAATTTAATTTCTCTCTATTTGTTCCAAACATTTAAAACATTTTTAATATTGTCAAAATAGCAAACAAATACCTGTATTTACTTTTTACAGTGAAAGGAGTTTCATGAGACATTAAATCTTTGTTTGGGCATGGTTAATATTATAAAAACTATAACTGCTGTTTTATCTGTTACTCATGAGCGTCTGATTTAAGGTGAAAAGTCACGTTTTTGATGTCCCATTTCCAAACATCTAATCTATACCATGGGGGTATAATTACACCCTGATATGAAAAACAAAATAATAATAATCAACTAGACAATTGCACTTGCAGAAAGCACCTAACTTGTACTCAAAATGAGCCTAAAATGCAAAAGCACAAAAAAAAAAACATTAAACATACATAAACTGTATACAGTATATTCACAGTTTGTGAAATTATTATTACAAAATATTGAAAATATTTTAAAATAAAATTTTATATATCTCATATTTATTTTGTTTTATTTTTGTAATGTTTTTCAAGTGTGTAAAGTCGTAATTTTGTTCTAATATTTTGATCTGTTTGCTATTTGTTACAATTTACTATTTTCATAGTGTTATTTTTAATCCATTGTATTAAATTACATCATAAATATTAATTATAATAATAGTATATGGAACCCACAACAATTAAAAAATAAAACCATACAAAAATTAAGTAAGGTTTTAAAATTATTTTCACAGCTGAACTAGAAAATCACACAACGACATTTTGTTCTCCACTTTATGCAACTAAAATTGTATTTTTTACAATGAGATTTAGTCACTGTAGTAACTTTTAAGTGGTGCTATCAGATGATGAAAAATATTTTACCTATAAATAACATGATTTTTTGCAAGGGTGTGAATAATATTTCATGCTTTTTTAAAAATACTGTGGTATTTTTTTGTAAGAGTGTATAATATGTAATGTTTTTTATCTGTCATTTAATCTGAATCTTAATCTTAATACAATTATACATACAGAATAGTGGACTGATGTTGTTTTCATGCTCTTTTCCACAGTGAAGTCGTGAAAGACAAACTGGGATGGATCTGACCTGCTGATGAGATCCTCTGTCGCCCTGAAGATTCACTGATGCCACTTCCTTTATTGCTGAACAGGAAGCCAGAATCAGTTGCAGGATGAATTCAGCGTTATAACTTCACCTGCAGACAGGTCGAAAAAACAAACACCATTAGAAAGATGTTTTTTTTGTGGCTCACTGGTCCTACCTTTGATTTTTATGATCGTGTTCATTTTTTACTGACGTTCAGTGTAGAAAACTAAAACACTGTGGAGATTTGCTGTTGTAGCGTCACCTGCAAAAGCACATTAAACCAGCTAAGTGAATCTAGAAATGCTCATGCTGTTATTTTATTTAAACATGCTTAGCGTTGCATTTTAGCATATGCGCATTACAGCTCTATTTCACACACACCTCAAGCTCTCTGGATGAATTATAAAATCTGTAAATGAATATTTTAATAACACTTGGGGCTGTAGGTTGGATTCACTAATGTAATGACCCTCAGAATCTCTTAATTCACCCGATTCAATAATACTGCACTGAACAATTGCATATAAGTAAAGCTGTAATTCATCACTGTGTACTTGAGTGATACTGAATGTGTGATGATCTTCAATAAAGCATCTATATGAGATATGTGACTTTGTCAGGTGTGAGTATTTGATATTACATTTTATGCTATTATATAAGAAGGTTTTGGGAATTAGTCTGTAAAGTGTGTTTGTGCATCTTGCTTTATAATAAATGACAATGCAATAACGGTCAGAGTTTAAATACATTATGGGTTTCTGTAGGTTGGAGAGTGATGGTCTAAACTGGACTGAACTGGTCTGTGGGTTTAATCTGGCCTTTCATCACATGTAAATGTTGGATAGATGTCTCATCTTGCACAGACAGTAAAGCACTTTTTCTGACAAAAATTATGTACCTAAAATGAATTAACACTAAAGACCAGTTGATAGTTTGGTGAATTCATTTCTACACCTGGCTGACAGCCAAAAGAGTTTACATTTTAGAGCCCAGACCTTTGTTAATTGTTCATTCATTAACAGCCAAGACATGAATATACACTGAAATGTGTGACCCTAAAACCAGTCTTAAGTTGCTGGGGTTTATTTGTAGCAATAGCCAAAAATACATTGTATGGGTCAAAATTATTGATTTTTCTTTCATGCCAAAATCTTTAGGAAATTAAGTGAAGATCATGTTCCATGAAAATATTTTGTAAATTTCCTACTGTAAATATGTCAAAACTTAATTTTTAATTATTAATATGCATTATTAAGAACTTAATTTGGACAACTTTAAAGGTAATTTTCTCTATATTTTGATTTTTTTGCATCCTCAGATTCCAGATTTTCCAACAGTTGTATGTCAGACAAATAATGTCCTATCCTAACAAACCATACATCAATGAAAAGCTTATTTATTCAGCATATATATATATCTCTCAATTTTATGACTGGTTTTGTGGTCTAGGATCATATATAGTAATATTAATGTTGTGATGGGTGCTGATTAAAGTTAAGATACTGATAGAAAGAAGCTGACCAACTTATTTATAAAATACAAATAAAAAGCACCTTTACACAGGATAATATTTTACCTGCCCTTTATGTCTGGAAAACAAAATTAATATATTGTGGTACAATATTTTGCTTCTTTTTTGTGTTAAATCCAACCAGGCGCTTATTTCGTACTGAATATATATCTGATATATTGATTTTACTCTTACTGACTTTGAATAAAAATAGCTGTAGTAGTTTGTAGTTTGTAATAAAAAACTAGTCATAAGTAGCATGGGTATATTTGTAGCAATAGCCAACAAGACATTGTACAGATCAAAATGCTACTCAAGAAACATTTCTAATCATTATCAGTGTTAAAAACAGTTATCCAACTCTAAATTTTAGTGGAAACTGTGATGCATTTTATTTTTCAGGATTCTTTGATGAATAGAAAGTTCAAAAGAACAGTATTTATTTGAAATAGAACTCTTTTGTAACATTATAAATGCATTTAGTGTTACTTTGGATCAAATTAATGCATCCTTGTTACTATATTGACACACAAAAACATATGTGACCTTGTACCACATGTATATTTGCAACAATATCCAACAATACATTGTATGGGTCAAAATTATCAAGCTTCTTTTATACCAAAAATCATTAGGATATTAAGTAAAGATCATGTTTCATGAAGATATTTTGTAAATTTCCTACCGTAAATATATCAAAACTTAATTTGGATAACTTTAAAGGTGATTTCCTCAATATTTCGATTTTTTTGCACCCTCAGATTCCAGATTTTGCAAACAGTTGTATCTCAGCAAAATATTGTCTTATCCTAACAAACCATACATCAATGTAAAGCTTATTTAATTTCATAAAATGACCCTTATGACTGGTTTTGTGGTCTAGGATCATACATAGTAATGTTAATGACTATTACTTGATAGAAAGCAGCTGACCAGCTTATATATAAAATAAAAAAGCACTTTTAAACAGGACAATATTTTATCTGCCCTTTATGTCTAATAAACAAAATTCATATACTGTGGTAATTTTTGTTTTGCTTCTTTTTTGTGTTAAATCTAACCAGACACTTATTTCGTATTGAATATATATCTGATATAAGGATTTTACTCTTACTGATTTTAAATAAAAATATCTGTTGTAGTTTGTAGTTTGTAACACATACACGTGGCATGTAATAATAATAAAAAACGACTAGGAAACTGGAATACCCAAGTAGATATCATTAAAAAAACAAAATAAAAACATAAAATGATTTTCTGAAGGTGTTTAATTAATATTCTCATTAAAAAAAAACTGGAAGTCACTCACCATTTCTCTAGTCAGCTGCAAACTTTTAAATCCGCATCTGTCAATCATTCAATATCCGCGAGAAAACAGCGCAAATGTTACTAACGTAAAGCTTTTTTTTACAAGAGTCTGACACTAAAATGACTTTTGTTACCTCCAGACCAAGAAAAAACGAGAAAACATCTTTTAAGAACATTCTGAGAAGTCGAGTTCAACTTCGACCAAACAAGAAGCCGATCATACCGCATGACCTCTGCGGCTTCTGTACGCATCTCACCAAAATAAATAAATATAAAACCAACAAAATCCTCAAAACATGCTTTGGTAAATAGATAATTGTAACAGAATTAAAGTAATAAAAATCACTTTGTTTTATTTCATAATGCTCCTTAATAGCTTCTTTTTTTATATATATAAAAAATATATTTTTGTTGTTTTCGCAAATATCAAACATACACCTGAATATTAGAACAGATTATATGCCTTAATATTAAAATGAAAAAATATGCAATCATATTTTAATATTGCCCAAACGTTTTTGTGCGTGTGTTTTGTATTATTTGTGTGATCAATCTGTTCCTGTGGGACGTTCTGAGCCACTGGCCCTTTAAATACAAAATAAAGATGATTTACCTTGCATTGTGGACACGCCCCTTTCTGACATCCTCCAGTCAGCTGGTTGCACAGCTGTTATATCATTTCCTGTGAAATACAGTGCGCCCAGATACAGTACATGCAATAAACACCTAGTCCTTCATATGTAAATTCTACATTTATTACCATTTATTGTTTTTCTTTTTTATTGCAAGTTAAATAAAAGAAATAAATACCAGTAATAATTATCTATCCTGATCACAGTATTAAAAAAAAGTATTTATTGTATTATAATGGCAGGTTGGGGTCTTCTGTAATGCTCATAAGTCGCCTTTGCAGTGGTTTTAAAGGGTGGACAGGTGACGGATGTGGAACGAATGAAAGCAGCAGCATCAGTTGTCCGCAGTGGAGGCTGCTGTGCTGTAAATTATTCATGAGCAATTTGAATACATGCAAATACATTGGCACGGAGCCAGGGACCTATGGCAACGCCCGGTGACCCCGCCCACAGCATCAGCACCAGTAGCAGAATCAGTCCTGCGTGCGTGTGCTTTTGTTCATCTGTGTGAGAGTTTAGGTCAGTGATACATAAAAAAGAAATGATAATAAGAATTTTATATTATTTTTAAAAAAATATTACTTTTAAATTATATTATTATTATTATTATTATTATTAAATACTGCATTAATAATAATAATAATAATAATAATAATTTTTATATTATTTATATTATTAAATTATTTTATTTGTTCAGTGTTAATTTACTATGTTAAAATTTATTATTATTATTATTATTATGAAAAGTTTCTAAAATGATTTAGATTAAACATTATAATTAATTTAAAAAATAAACTATAAATAAAACAGCATTGTATTAAGACAGAGGGGTTGATAGGTCAAGTTCAGGGGTTTCTAGAATTAAAACCCGGATGATTCAGGATCAGATGGTCTGTAGCGCCACCTAGTGGAAAA
Organism: Labeo rohita; assembly: GCF_022985175.1. Classification (NCBI taxonomy): domain Eukaryota; kingdom Metazoa; phylum Chordata; class Actinopteri; order Cypriniformes; family Cyprinidae; genus Labeo; species Labeo rohita. The sequence goes on from NC_066870.1 coordinate 37,978,134, forward strand.
TAAGAGAATAAACGCTGTTGTAAAAGCTGTAGGTTTTCCTAAATCTCTCATTCATACATACGTTTATGATTTTGTGTTCAGATTTGTTAATTAGTTTTATGATTGACATCTAATGTCCAAATTGTTTAAAATAGTCCTGATTAATAATAATGAAGATGGACTGTATTTAAACCTTCAAATAGCCTCAGTAAACTGAAATATTAAATTTATAATAAATTAATTTAAATAAATAATAATATTCTTAGTTATTATTTGTATTCATTTTTACCTTTTGATACTAGAATTATTTTTTTTAAATTATTATATATTATATTTTTATAATTATTAAAGTATAAATACTTTATGTAAAGTGCTTTGTTATAAAACAAATTGAGAAGTTCAGTATATGCAGTACATGATGTTATATAGAGGAGATTGGGGCAAGTTGTCACAAGTCTGTGTCAGGCTTTGAATCAAAAGCCAATAATACACATGCTTTCTTCTCCTTTGTGTGCTGGCTTGAAATTCTGTCTTTTAAACTAAAAATTAATGTTATTAATATCTATAAAAAAGCATTTCATATAAACATGATTTCCATACAGTTCATTCACAGTTTGTTGTGTGAAACAATAGTTTGATATTTGATATTGTTGTTACTCTTTGCATTGCACTATTTGATGCTATTATACATTTTTTCCTGCTCTTAATCAGCTATTTGTTTTAGAAAATGACTTTTTAAAACCTTAGATAGTATTTCCAGATTTCATGCAAGGAATTTCTTCTTAAATCAGTCTCAATAAACAGCAGAGACAAAAGACAAAGAGCTTCATCTGCTGCTTCATTCTGCCATCTGTGTGAATAAATGACGGAAAAGGCTTCATTATAATGTCATTAGTTTAATATACATTCATTTGGCACAAATCTTTTCAGCTGACAAACAGTCTTGAATCCAGATGCTTCCAAACGAGTCATTTCAGTGAGAGATTTGTTCGATTCCGTTACGATTCACTAAGACGCGAATCACTTTGTAATGAACTCCGCAATGAATCCCATCAGCGATTCTGCTCCGACACATCAAAATACACAAGAATTCTGCTTTCATGTGAACTTGAGACACGAATGAACAAGCAGATCTGTGACTCGAGACATCGAATCTTTGAGTCGATTCAAACGAATCTCCGTGTTTCATTAGGCCTCTGCGATGTTGTTTAACATTTAAAATGCATTTAATGCCATTTTAAAAGACATTTGAATAATAACCATTGTGCTTTGTGCGATTGTCAGGTTAGTAGGGATTTTAGTTTGTTCAGAAAAGACTGAGATGATGATTATGAGTAAATACAACAGCCCCAAGAAGTCTTAAAACACATTCAAAATGTCTGAATGTCACTACATGAGATGAGAAAATACCAAAATACATGGCATTTATTGTAAAGAAGGATGCACAAACCAGTTTGTTCAGTTTAGGATAAAACAGGTCAGATTCAGACACACTTGAAGTGAACGAACACTTGATGGAGTCACTGTATGAATAGTTCAGCTCAGTAATGAACAGTTTAATACTGTCACTGTGAGTAATGAAGGGTTTTAAAATCTCTCATGTCAGTAAATTAATAAACACACAAATTAATAAAGACCAAACATAGACATGTTATTTGTTCAATATCTGAACTACTATTTGAACACTGATTAGTTACACCAGTCAGTAACAATGAGACTGAAATGATGATGTTGCAGTTCATATGTTTGGTGTTTCTCTCCAGGCACTTGGGAGCCGCAGATTCATACATGTAGTGCAACACGCAAAACACACACACAAACACGTCACAGACAGAAAAACACGCTTCACGTGTGGCTCGCGCACTGATCACGTCACTGTCCTGTCCTGGATTAATGGTAACAGATAAAAAAGGTGAATCTCAGAATGAAACAACTCATATTAAAGCCCAAAATAGATAAAAAGGATTCTTTTTTTTTTCCTATATTGAGCAAAAATTAAACCATAAAAACATCATTTAAGGGAAAATTATGCAAAAGTGTACTACATATATGTATATGTATAATTAATGTCCATGTAATGTTTAACTGTTACAAGAATTATTATTATTATTATTATTATTTAATTAGAAAATAGAATTCAAAATAAGAATTTCAAATAATAATTACTTATATAATAATTTCTAGTTATATATATATATAATGACAATGGTCATTAATCAGGCTACATGCTCTTTATGTAAAATAAAACAGAAAATATTCTAGAAATATACTACCTGTCAAAAGTTTTTGAACAGTAGGATTTTTAACGTTTTTTAAAGTCTCTTCTGCTCATCAAGCCTGCATTTATTTGATTCACAGTACAACAGTACAATTTTGAAATATTTTACTATTTAAAATAACTGTTTTCCATTTGAATGTATTTTAAAATTTAATTTATTCCTGTTTTCAAAACTGAATTTTTTACCATCATTACTTCAGTCACATGATCCTTCAGAAATCATTCTAATATTCTGATTTGCTACTCAAAAAACATTTATTGTTATTATTATGTCGAAAACACTTCAGCAGATTTTTTACAGGTTTCTTTAAAGAACAGAATGTTCAGAAGAACAGCATTTATCTTAAATAGAAATCTTTTGTAACATTATAAATGTCTTTATCATCATTTTTGATCAACTTAAAATAAATTAAAAGTATTAATTTCTATCATTTCTTTCAAAAAAAGCAACAAATCAGCATATTAGAATGATTTCTGAAGGATCATGTGACACTGAAGACTGGAGTAATGATACTGAAAATTCAGCTTTGATCACAGAAATAAATTAGATTTTAATAGATACTCAAATAGAAAACAGTTATTTTAAATAGTAAAAATATTTCAAAATTTTACTGTTTTTGCTGTACTTTGGATTAAATAAATGGAGGCTTAGTGAGCAGAAGAGACTTCTTTAAATACATTAAAAATCTTACTGTTCAAAAACTTTTGACTGGTAGTGTATAATTATAATTTTTTTCCGATCATGATTAAAATTTTTCACTTTTGATTTTACAGTGAAATTTGACCTGCATGTATTGACCATTTGCATGAGATTCACCCTGATATGAACATGATATTGAGATAAACGCCCTCTGCTGTTCACAAACACACACACACTTGTGCTGTAAACTCAAAACGCATGTGTGCATTGTCATCAAGGCCCCTGACGTGTGTGAAAACACAGACTAAATCGGGACGCTGAGGAAAATAGTGTTTCCAGAAATGCATTACGCAGTATTGCACTTACAGGACGTTCTGTCTGTGACGGCAGGAGACGGAAGGACGTACATTCAGCGTGTCTCTGTACCAAACACACACTCACACTAAACACACTGCAAAAATGAGCTTCTTAACCTGTATTTTCTGTCGCTTTCCAGTGCAAATATCTAAACCTACTTTCATCAACATACATTTACTTAAAAAGCAAAATGATGCAAAATTAGCTGTTTTAGGCTTAAAACAAGAACAAATTTGAGCCAGTGGAGTAGGAAAAATCTGTTTTTGTTTTTTTTTATAAAAATTATTTTTTTTTAGTGCTGACTGGCAGATATTATTTTCTTGTTTTAATTAATTTTTCAGAAAACAAGACTTAATATCTTAAATCATGTTGCTTCTCAAGTAAATGCATCTTCATTTAAAATTTTTTAGATATTTGTAATAGAAAAAAAAAAAATGGCAAGTAAAAAAATCATTTTTGCAGTGCACATATGCTTTTGCATTAAAAAAAAAAAAAGAACAAACTAGTCACATGACGCCAGGCATTTCCCATCCTTCTCATTGGCAGCATTTGCTCAGATTAAAAAAAGAAACATTTGTTCCCTTTTTCTTGCAACTTCCTGTTCCTGTAGAGGGCGCCGCCGTCTGCTACCGCGCATTGTAGCCTAACTGCTGAAATTTGCGAAGCAGGATCTGCGTGAGGTCGAAGGTCATGAAGCTGATGCCGACGGCGATGGGCCCTTTGACCCAGTTCATGCTCAGGCCCTTGTAGAGGCCGCGGATCACACCCTCCTCCGCCACGATCTCACGCATGGTGCCGGAGATTGTGCCGTAGGTGTGTCCGGTGACGCCCGCCGTCTGCATGCGTCTGCGCACCACGTCCAGCGGGTAAGAGGCCGACTGACCATCAGACCAGCGCACGCGCCGAACGCCAGACGCTCGTACGAGTACGGCTGAGAGCGACCCGTGTGCTCTGAAACAACCAAAGGACAGACGAGTTACTGGCAGTTACGAAAATAACATTATGAAATGGCCAATTAAATAAAACTATTTAGATATTAAAATTATTAATAAAAAAATAAAATTACTATAATAATAAAATTTAATTTAAATTAAAAAGTAATAATATTTAATATATTAAAATATGATTTAAATATAATATTTAAAAATAATATAAAAATATATAAAATAATATTTTTATATATAAACTATCTGAAAAAAATTATAAATATATAAAATGTAATAAAACATGACAATATGCATGATAATGCATAATAATAATAATAATAATAATAATAATTAACAGGTTTAGAAACAATATAAATGAAAAATGGCCAATTAAATAAAACAATTTAGATAATAAAATGTAATATACATTAATAATAACCACGATTTAAATAAAAAAATATATATTAAAATAATATTTAAATATAATATTTAAAAATAATATAAAAATATATAACACATAATATAAAAATAATATTTTTATATATAAACTATCTGAAAAAAATTATAAACATAAAATGTAATAAAACATGACAATATGCATGATAATGCATTATAATAATAATAATAATAATAATAATAATAATTAATAATTAACCGGTTTAGAAACAATATAAATAAAAAATGGCCAATTAAATAAAATGTAATATACATTAATAATAACCACGTTTGATTTAAATAAAATATATATATATATATTAAAATAATATTTAAAAATAATATTTAAATATAAAATATAATACACATTATAAAAATAATATTAAAATATCTTAATATATAAAATATCTAAAAAAATATATATAAATATATAAAATGTAATAAAACATGATAATGATAATGCATAATAGTAATAATAATAATAGTTATAGAAATAATAATCAATAAAAAATGGCCAATTACATAAAACAATTTAGATATTCAAAAAATATATATACATCAACAATAACGTTTAATTCAAATAAAAAATAATATATTTAAATAAAATTACAATTATTTTAAAATTATACTTAAATATAAAATATATGAAATATATAATATAAAAATTATATTTTAATATTTTATATAATATATTTAAAAAATTGTATAAATATATAAAATGTAATAAAACATGACAATATGCATGATAATGCACAATAATAATAATAATAATAATATATATAATTTTTTTTTTTTTTTTGGCAACACTTTAAAACAAGGTGTAATTTGTGAACATTATTCAAATCAAAAGTTGCATCTGGTAAATTATTTAATGGACCTAAAATGAACTAAAAATGGTAAATACTTTTAAAACATTTATTAATCTTACTTAATGTCAATTTCAACATTTTTCTTAATTTATAATAAATTATTAAAATCAAAAAGTTGCTTCTGTTAATATTATTTAATGGACCTGAGCCTAAAATTAATTATTTAATTTTATTCATTTATCATTTTAAGTTCACGTTAAGTCCTTATTTAAAAAAATATCAGATACAGGTTTTGATTCTAATAATTTATTAATAAATGTTGATTAATAAATGCTTTAATAAATGCTTTAAATGTTAATTTCAACATTTTTAATCCATTATTAAAAACAAAAACTGTGTCAGTTAATGCTATTTAAAGGACCTAACATGAACTAAAAAATGAAAAATTTGATTCGCACAGAGTCTGGCTTTACCTGCGTGGAGTTTCTTGAGCGTCTCGTAGGTGAAGAAGCTGAGTCCGGCGTACGGCACGACCCCCAGGATGGTGGGAGTGAATCCTCTGTAGAGCGTCTTCAGCCCCTCCTCACGAGAGATACGGACGAACACGTGCAGGATGTTACTGTACCTGACCAACAACCACATCACACAACGACAACATCACAGCTGTTCTCAACAGGGGAACCTCAGCAAACTTCCACAGACACCTCAAGATGACTTGAGTATGACAGAACAAGCATTAAAACTAAAACAACTACACGTCAAGATGTTTCCTTAATTAAATTCACTCCTTTAATAATCACTTGCTGTCTAGCTAGCTAATCATGCTAGATACATGCTAGTAAATTGCTAATCATGCTGGAATCTTGCCAACAACATGCTAGTGATATGCTAATCATGCTACAATCATGCTAGCAACCTGCTAATAACTTGCTAATCATCCTAGAAACATACTAACATGCTAATAACATGCTAATCATGTTAGAATAATGCTAGCAACATGTTAGTAACTTGGTAATCATGCTAACAACATGCTAGTAACATGCTAATTATGCTACAAACATGCTAGTAATTTGCTAATCATGCTAGAAACATGCTAACAACGTGCTAGTAACATGCTAATCATGCTAGAAACATGCTAACAACGTGCTAGTAACATGCTAATCATGCTAGAAACATGCTAACAACGTGCTAGTAACATGCTAATCATGCTAGAATTATGCTAGTAGTGTGCTAGTAACTTGCTAATCATGCTAGAAACATGCTAGCAACATGCTAACAACTTGCTAATTATGCTAAAACATGCTAGCAACTTGCTAATCATGCTAAAAACATGCTAGCAACTTGCTAATCATAGTAACAACATGCTAGTAACATACTAATTATGCTACAAACATGCTAGTAATTTTCTAATCGTGCTACAATCATGCTAGCAACCCGCTAATAACTTGCTAATCATGCTAACAACATGCTAATCATGCTAGAAACATGCCAACAACTTGCTAATCTTGCTAGAAACATGCTAGCAACCTGCTAATCATGCTAAAACATGCTAGCAACTTGCTAATCATGCTAACAACATGCTAGTAACATGCTAATTATGCTACAAACATGCTAGTAATTTGCTAACCGTGCTACAATCATGTTCGCAACCCGCTAATAACTTGCTAATCATGCTAGAAACATGCTAACAACATGCTAGTAACATGATAATCTTGCTAGAATTATGCTAGCAGTGTGGTAGTAACTTGCTAATCATGCTAGAAACATGCTAGCAACATGCTAACAACTGGCCAATTATGTTAAAATATGCTAACAACTTGCTAATCATGTTAGCAACATGCTAGTAACATGCTAATCATGCTAGAAACATGCTAACAACTTGCTAATCATGCTAAAAACATGCTAGCAACTTGCTAATCATGCTAAAAACATACTAGCAACCTGCTAATCATGCTAAAAACATGCTAGCAACTTGCTAATCATGCTAAAAACATACTAGCAACCTGCTAATCATGCTAGCAACATGCTAGTAGCATGCTAAAACAGACTAGCAATATGCTAACTACTTGTTAATCATGTTAAAAACGTGCTAACAACATGCTAGTAACTTGCTAAGGTTAATGTTGCTAAGAATCATACTAACATGTTAATTATCTATCTGTCTATCTGTCTGACAGACTGCATTCAAACTTTAACATTTTAAAATTACTTTAAACCTCAAACCATTTCACACTGAAAACTATCCAAACTATTCTTAAACCTTTTAAACTTTTCAAACTTTCTGGTCCAGCTTTCTCAAGCCAACTTAAAGTTTGTATTGACAAACTTTTTTTTATCTACTTTTTATTTTATTGTATGTATTTATTTATTTTCTCTCATTTACTGTCTCCTTTATTACCTTGTTGGTGTAATTATATTCTGTATTTTACACTTCTAAAATGCTCTTGAAATACTGTAACGCAAAAGTCATGCCAAAAAAGCAACTTGAACTTGGTTTCAAGTATTGAGATTTAAAAGTTCTAGAATCCTGAAATTATTTTAGTTAGACATTACTAATGTCATTCCAGCAGATGAAGCCGAGGAAACCTATCAGCCAGTTGTGATCGGTGAAATGATGAAGGGTCTTACATCTCTTTGGGTGTGACGGCCATGCGTGCACGGACCATGTCCAGCGGGTACGTGATCATGGCAGCCGTGGTTCCCGCCAGTGATCCTGCCAGCAGGCGCGGCACAGGCGGCAGAGCTCTGCAAAACATCAGCACATTCATTCTCAGTGCCGCACCTCATCTCTACTTGCTCGCATATTTCTAAACAATCCTGAAACTTGGCATCACGGCTCTTCTCATGTTACTGAAGCCATAAGATGTGATTTCATTTCTTATTTGCCTTTTTATTTCATAGTTGCTTTGGCTGAATGAACAAATGTAAATATTCATGTAAATGTGCAGAGATGAAGCACCGGAGAATAAAAAAAAAAAAAAAAAAACAAAAAATAAAAAATCAAAGAAAAAAAAATCACACTCACTTGCCCTGGAAGCCATAATATTGTCCCAGAATCCCCTTGTATTGTTCATGTGCGCAGAACTGGATGGCAGCGTACGGAATGACGCGCACCATCGTGGCCGAGTTTCCTCTCCACAGACTGAAGAAGCCATCCTTAAGATACGTGCGGTAAATTAACCTGTACGCCTCCTGGAAATCACAAACATCATAGAGTATGTCAAATGAAGTTATTTGCCTAGAAAAATAAAACATTTAAAATAATATGCAAAATGTTGGTATGTTTATCCACATGCAAAGAATGAAAATGCAATACTCACCTTAGCAGAGAATCTATTTGATGACACTAAAATGAGAAGATATTTTGAGTTATTACAGCTGATAAAGAATAACAGCAAATTTTCAGTAATAAATAAAAATAAATCACAAATAGAGATTCCTGTGAAACATTTATTGTGCAACGACAAGGTTTATTACTTTAAAAACAACCAAACAAATCATTTGTAAAGTTGCACCGAAAGGCGTCACTTTCTCAAATTGCTGGTGTTTAGGATATTAGCTTTAAAATGTAGATTTAGAGTTAATTTTAGTGTGACGATAGGCCCTTATATGTTTTTTTAAATAGAGTTTAATAATAATAATAATAATAATAATAATAATATATTGTTTTTTTATTTGAATGTTATTTTATATCATTAAGTTTTGTAAAAACTAAATAAAAAAAAGAAAAATAATATTATAGTAATAATATACCCTTGTTTTTATTACAAATAAATATATTACTATAGTTATAATACTGTTGCACTGTAAAATAAAATACATAACAATAAAAATAATAATGTTTTTTATTTAAAAATTATTTATATCATTGAGCTAAAAAAAATATAGCTCAAAACACAATGACCTATTTTGCGGCCCAAATGACCTGTTTTGGATTCAAAATGGTGATTTTCACTGAAAGGCAACATGTTTGCCCTGGATGTTCAGTGCACGTATGAAATCTATTCACACAGGTGAGAAGACGCTTGACGCTTGACTCACGCTTGACACTAAGAATGACACTTGCGTTGATAATTCACAGCTAATGCAGTGACATTCAGACATCTATAGGACTAAGTGTTTACATACTTTAGTGCATCTGTAAATGTTTAGTCAGCCACTCAAGGAAGGTTAATAAGAGTTTGTCTTCTTGCCTTGAAAGATAATCTTAGTTCGGTCCAGCGGGGCGACGGCTGTTTTGGCCACGGCTCCTGCAAACGCCCCCGAGAGCAGAGAGTTCAAGACTGAGCGACCCTGTTTAAAACCCTGCACAGACACACAGAGACACACATTAGTTCTGATTCATGAAGATTGCAACATAAAAATAAATACGTAAATACCTCAGTCTGTGTCTTCTAATAGATAACAAACACACCCAGTGTTAATCATTGAGGCTGTGTAACATGTCCAGGCATGAGCACATACTGAGGTTTATAGGAAAGACTCCGGCCTTCCCTTTAATCTTTATAAAACAGAACAGGTTTATATTCACACTTTTAATCTGTTTCCACACACAACCCGTGACCTGAACGATTGTCCGAACACGAGTAAAGCAGGAACACTGGGTTGAGTTTAATTCATCAAGTCTTAGCATGCCAAAAGACTGAAAACTGCTGACTAGTCTTCTGTTTTGATTAGCTTACTAAGAAACCACATTAATCGCTCAGTTGCAAATGAATTTTCCATGTTAATCAAAACATGAAGGATCTTAAAACAACATCTAATATAATCCTGACAGAAGCTACAGACCGCACAATTAGGGGAAACAAATATTTGTGATTATTTGCGATTTTAACATAAATAAATAAATAAATACTAATGTAAAAACTAAATAAAAATCTAAAAATTATTAAACAATCATTTTTCAGGTTTGCTGTGTTTGTTTGTAGGGTTGCACAATTTGGCCAAAGTTTTGTGATTATACATCAATATGTCTTAAATAATAATAATAATAATTATTATTATTATTATTATTATTATTATTACTATAAATAATAATAATTATTAATATTATTATTATTAATAAGTAACAATAATATATTTCTAATTAAAAATCTAACATTTTTAAAATAAAAACAAAATAAGAAATATTACTATTATAATATTTCACTATTCCAGCCTTTGTGATTTAATTAATCACAAGGCATATTGTGACTTCAGTTTTTGTTTTTTGTTTTTGTCAATTTTTCAATAATTGTGCAGACCTAATACAGGCACTAACAGCATGTGAATTCTCATAAAACACTAAAATGACTGATGGGTTTTACTGTAAACGGACTAGTCAGCATCCCACATGGAAATAAAAACAAAACAAAAAACATCATGCAAAATGCTAAATGATGACCATGATAATATTTATAATAACTCACTGAAATAGAACTGCCTCTTATTCTATTTATAAGAATCTGACATTATTTTGAGCTTGAAAACCTCCCACGCTTTAAAATCATAGATTAAATTAAAAATAGAATGACAATATTCTATTTCAACACATCACACTTAGTAATCAAGTATGCAGTAAGATTCAAGAGGTTGTAGTGCGAATATACACAACATGCACAGTGAATTTAGTCACATTACAATGCTCTCAAGTGTCAAATTGTTGTTATAAAATAATCACTACATAAAACAAATATTAAGGACACAAATTTGCATTAAAATATTTATGTCATAGGTGATGTATAGTTATATGCACACTGGCTGCCAGGATTATTATAGTTAACCAAAATAAGTAAAAAAAAAAAAAAAATTTAATTTCTTGAAATAAAATAAATGCTAACTGGAAAAAATGTTTATATATATATATATGACAGCATTTGTTTTATTTAAAAAAACTAAAATAAAAACGAATAATAAAATATATTCAGACATTAAAAAAACTAATAAAAATGACAAAAACAATAAAACAATCAAAACTTTAACTAAAATTAAAATGCAAAATAATAGTAATGAAAATAATAAAAAATAAATAATAAAAAAAAATTTAATAATAAAAATATCAAAGCACACTGGCACTGCATTACTGCATTATATGAAGAGATTTGATTATAGAAAATATTAGGTTTATTTAAAGTTTAAACCATCAGATGAGGGAATGAACTTTCTTCCAGTAGACATTTGATCCCAAGCTCACTGAGTAAAAACCTAAACCCATGACTGAACCTGTAAAAAGGTCACAAGGTTCATTTCACATTTTGCACTGATAAAATGGTGAACGGCTTTCAGATTGCTTTCCTGCATGTCATCTTAATGTCATCTATGACTAATGCATTTGTAGCTGGACTTCCTGTAGACTGTAAACATTGTGAGATTTCCCAAAACACTAGTCCTCTGTTCTTCCTGCCGCATGAATGAAGACCAGCCTAACCTCCCAAACCGGTTTTTACATCTGCATTCTTTAACAACGCAATCATTGATATGTTAACTGTGCAATTATTTAGACAGAAACACAACAACAATGCAGTTCCGTTATTATTCACTTGCCCTCAAGTCATGCCCAGATAAACACAAAGATGTTTATGCTCATAAATAAACTCATACGGCTTTAGAACGACATGAGTAAATGATGACAGGATTTTCTTGAAAAAGTAACAGTGTGAACAGTGCAATCTTATTGGCTGTTCTCCGCTGTGGGCGGGGTCAGAAGTGAGTATTCTTACCTCTGATTGGCTGGAGGCAGGGCGAGGCAGCACTTCGCCCTTTGTCAGCGCCCCCTGGCGTTCTGCGTTCCCCATCCCAACCTGATCCATTCATACACGCCAGCGCGCACGCAAACACGCACACGCTCACAACCAAACCTGGAATGACATGAGAGAAATATTATAAATCAACACTATATCATATAACGCTGCCAAACAGAGAGTTAGTCAGAGAGTTATTTTTAAATCTGTAAAGACGTCTTCTAGCACAGAGATTGACCTCACAAAATGTGTCAAGAACAATTAAAAATTTTTTCTAACTTAAAAAACAAAAAAAAAGTCTGTGTGTGTGTGTGTGTATATATATTATATATTATATATATATATTATACATTTTTACGATCAGTTTTTTACGATCACTGTTATTTTAGTATAACTGAGATACTGCTAAATTTGATTTAATATTTTAAATTTGTTTTCATTTTTGTATTTTGCATTTTCATTTGACTAAAATTTTTAGTTTTGTTTTGTTTATCAGTTTTATAGTTTTTTTTAACTGGTATATATTACTTTATATTTTATTTTAGTTTTAGTTTGTTATTTTAGTACATCAAGTTAAGCTAAATTAAAAAGAGTAATTAAGCTGAAATAAAATAAGATTTTTACAATATTTTATATTATTATTTTTATTAACTTTTTAATGGTTTTAGTATTAGTATCAATTTTAGTGATCTATAACAAAATATTTTTATATAATTTATTAATTCATGTTAGTTTACAGACCAATAAATGATTATTTTTTTCCAAATTCTGTTTTTCCATTTAAATTTTCTGGATTCTGTTTTTTTTCTCATTTTAACTGTTCTCGTCTCTTTTTTAATGGTTAAATTAAATTGTATTAATCAAAAAGCATGTCTAATTAATTAAAATCATGAAACTTATACAATTTCACATCTATTTATTAAAAGTTTCACAAAAATGACAAGTTTGGGCCCTATAAAATGTTTTATTTTTTCTCATCATACGTTTTATTATCAAATTCTTTTGATGATAATTTTAACATGTCTAAGTTTTTAAATGCATACTTAATTTATTCACATTTATTCTTAAAATAGCCTTATGAAATGTTTTTTTTTTTCCCTCAGAAATTCTGCGTTGTGTATTTAAATTTTTTTGTTTATCAAATGAAGATATAAAACATTAATTTCATTTATCTTTTAATTATTAAAAAAGAAGAAAACTTTATTTTTTGGCAAACAAAGGGGATTTCCTATTAAAATTAAAATATGGAAGAAACGTGTGATTATACCCTAAAAAATAATAATAATAATTTGTTTAGTTTTAGTAGTAGTAGTTGGCTATGTAAATTCTACTGAACAATAGCAATATATTTTTGATAATGTCTTCAAGCTGAAATCACCGTGGTAATCATAAGGCCATAAGTAACTAATGTAAAAAGTATTGTTCATTGTTAGTTCATGTTAACTAATGTAACTACTGTTAACAAATGAAGTTGTATTGTAAAGTGTTACCAACGAAAAAGCAAATCTAGCTTTTTAAGTAAAATGTTTCTGTTAGATTCACTAGGCTTCTCCCCCTGTCTGGATGATTATTTGTCATATTAATCATATACATGGGATTTTCATCACCATCAATGGCAAATACGGAATTAATCTAACAGTTGTGATGAAATGAAAATCACCCGCGAATAAAATCCAGTTGACTTGCAAAAGCAGGTCAGAGGAGCTGATCTGTGAATCCACGGGCGGATCAAATAACATCTGAAAGGGTCACACAGATGTACCTCTAAGAATAGCACAAATGCTGAATTATTCAAGGTCTTGACGGCCTGTGATATGAACAAGGCCTGAGCAACACTGCTCAATATAGCGTACAACTTTATTTAGTTTTCTAAATATAATCCAAACATGATTTAGAACCGCTAATGATTCGGTGACACTCTGTAACAGGACAGTCATTAAAGAAGTGAGCAAAAATCAATGGGGCACTCACAATGACAACAAAGCGTTGCGGGAAAATAAGCCGGTGTCAGGCGAAACTGAAAACCCAGTCTGGACCTCAAGGGTTTCTCTTTGCAATACTGTATAAAATGAAATAAAACAAAAGTACTAAAACTAAAATTTAAATGAAATCCGAAAATATAAAAATAAAAGCAAATTCAAAATATTAATATTTACGGTAACACTTTACATAAGATTTAATTTGTTAACATTCGTTAAATATATTAGTTAACATGAACTAACAATGAACACTACTTCTACAGAATTTAATCTCATCCTTTACTAATACATTTTTAAGGTCAAGGTTAAAGTTGTATTAACGTTGTTTAATGCACTGTAAACTAAGATGAACATGAAGGTAACATTAACAAAGGTTAATAAATGCTGTAAAAATATCACTCAAAAGTTTTTTAAGATTTTTAATGTTCTGCTCACCAAGCCTGCATTTATTTGATCCAAAACCAGTAAAATTTTAAAATATTTTTACTATTTAAAACAACTGTTTTTTATTCAAATATATTTTAAAATGTAATTTATTCCTGTGATTTCAAAGCTGAATTTTTAGCATCATTACTCCAGTCACATGATCCTTCAGAAATCATTCTAATATTCTGATTTGCTGCTTAAAAACATTTATTATTATTATGTTGAAAACAGCTTTTTTTCAGGTTTATTTGATGAATAAAAAGTTCAGAAGAACAGCATTTATCTGAAATAGAATCTTTTGTAACATTATAAATGTCTTTATCATCACTTTTGATCAATTTAAAGCATCCCTGCAAAATAAAAGTATTGATTTCTTTCCAAAAAATAAAAATAAAAATTATACTGACTCCAAGCTTTTGAATGTTATAGTGTATAACGTTACAAAATCCTTTTATTTCAGATAAATGCTGAAAATTAGAGCTTTCTATTCATCAAAGAATCCTGAAAAAAAATGTACTCAACTGTTTTACTGACAATAATTATAATATAACATTTTTTGTTGAGCAGCAAATCAGCATATAAGAATGATTTCTGAAGGATCATGTGACACTGAAGACTGGAGTAATGATGCTGAAAATTCAGCTTTGATCACAGAAATAAATTACATTTTAAAATATATTCAAATAGAAAACAGTTATTTTAAATAATAAAAATATTTCAGAGGTTAACCTTGCTATACTTTGGATCAAATAAATGCAGGCTTGGTGAGCAAAAGAGACTTGTTTAAAAAACGTAAAAAAATCTTTTGACTTATTGTACCATTTTTTTGTAAGTTCAAAATAGTTCATTCATTAAC
The DNA here is from genome assembly GCF_022985175.1 of Labeo rohita. NCBI lineage: Eukaryota > Metazoa > Chordata > Actinopteri > Cypriniformes > Cyprinidae > Labeo > Labeo rohita. The sequence goes on from NC_066870.1 coordinate 37,993,538, forward strand.
TAATGTTGACAAATGAGACCTTGTTGTAAAGTTTTAGTTTAACTTGTGCTAAATTAAAACTAAAACTGAAATAAAAGTAATAAGAACTATGGAGATATATTTTTAAATAAAATTAAACTGAAAATGGTAAATACAAAAATAAAATTTTCAGTAACAGTTCAAACTACAGAGGTCAAATCTTTGGTTACCAACATCTTCATTTGTGTTCAACGGGAGGAAAAACCTCACACAGGTTTGGAACAACATGAAGGTGAGAAAATGATAACAAAATTTTCATTTTCGTGTGAGCTGTCTCAGTCTCAGCTTCTCAAAGTACTCTGAACTAGCAGGAGGTCAGTCAAACCTGAGCTCTATTCTCAGCGGTGGAGGTGAAGTGGAACAAGAGGCAGTGTGGGTGAAAGGTCCTTCACACTGACACACATTCAGCACATACGGACACTTCAGAGCTGTCAGACCCCTGCAGACGCGCAACCTTAAAACGCTGCACGGCATGTCGCGTGTGACGCATTCGCTGACGGTAATCCTGAGTCTTTAGTGCTGAGAGACCAGAATGACTTGCTAACCTTCATTTAGCAATTCACAATTAGGCTTTTAACAGCTTTTATGCCCAGAGTTAAGCAACATTTCACAATGCATGAAGCTGTTAGCCAAAGTGGCATTTTCATCTTCAGGAAACTAATGTTGATTCTAATCAATGTTTCACAATGTTCATATGTAGCAAAGTCTAGAAATACAGAAAGTTTTTGTTTCATTTACAGCTTTGTACTTCAACAGTGTGAAACCTACAACAAGATAACCTAGGGTTAAAAATGACACGGATTTAAACGGATTCAAGTGTGAAAAGGTGTTTTTCATGATTAAATCACCAAGGCGACTGAGAGCAGGATTTGTTCCCCATTGGGTTGAAGCATGGGACGATTTCCAAATCACTCCTCCTGCCCTGTCTGCCTCGCTCTTTCTCAGTCTTTTATGTTCCCTGTGGATCCAATGACAGATCCACTGAAAGCCTTTTGTGATTTGCAAGGAGGAAATACCAAACAAGCAACAAAAATAACAACAGCAAACAAACGATGAAAGTATAAACACAAGCAAGAGCTTATGGGGAACTGCATGCATAACAAATTGCATACAAAACTGCTGTTTACATGCTAAGACAGACTATAAATGTGACAGAGAACAGGAGCTTTTAATCGTTTAGATGCAACCCCCAAATATAAGCATCTTTGTGCAAATCCTAAAATTTAAAAGACAGCTGTATATTTCCATGCATAAGGACCAAAATTATATATAAATGTGTAAGACATTACGTAAACAGTATTTCATTTCTATTACATAATTATTATTGTTTTGTTTTGTTTTGACTTAATATAGTACTGTACTGGTAGATGCATTATTTAATTATATATTTTTTATTATTTTAATCTATTTTTATTCATTCATTTAATTAAAAATAAAATGTTCATATAGAATATTAAATTATTAATATCTACTTTCTAGTTTCTACTTTCTACTATCTAGTTTATTTTATTACTTAGTTTATTTATATTTTTATTTTACTCACTATAGTACTGTACTGTAGATGCAGTCTGTTTTTTAAAAGATTTTTACATTTTTATGAATTAATCATATCATATCATTACTACATATTTTTATAAATGATTAATATCTACTTAGTTTCATTTTTTTTTTTTTTAATTTATATATATATATATATATATATATATATATATATTATATTATTTGTTTTAAACTTAATATAGTACTGTACTGGTAGACACATTATTTTTGTCTATTTTTTATTTATATATTTTTTTCATTATTTTAACCTATTGTTATTCATTAATTTATATATATAAATAATATTTACATATTATTCATTAATCATTACATATCACATCAATACATTTTATTTATAAATTATTAATATCTACTTAGTTAATATTATTTTTACTTCACCTTTTCTGCTTTCTTATAAATATTATATGTTATTATTTAATATTTATATTATTAAAAACATTTATATAATCAATAGACATATTTTATTATCAATATACATATATTTTAATTAATAATATATTTAATATTAATTTTATTCTTATTTATTAGTTTTTCTCTAAACTTTTCCAGACCCCAAGACCCCACTTTTTCTTGTTTATATATATATAACTTTTATATAATGCATATTTGATGTATTCTATTTACATTATCTTATACATCACTTATTTTTCCTTGCTGCAAAATCAAAACAGCATTGTATTTATCCAAGCAAAGATATCAAAAATAAAACAAGCATCAACACCAACCTAAACACTTATTTATAAAACATCATAATCGTTATAGTGTCACCAAATAAAAGCACCTGTCAAAAGAACATCACATCTTATTTATTAAAAACAACAGATTCATGGATTATGACTGATGATGTAAATCTATCAGATATAAAACACCAACATATCACAAATGTTTTTTTTTTTTTTTTCTGAAACACACCATGATTGTTTACACTGTTTTGTTTAGCTAAATGACGTCAAACGAAATCGTTATTAAATATTTACTCGGATCCAGAGCTGAACTCATTGACACACTTGTCAATATCAGTCTCAAAGTGCTTTAGCCTTTAGCCTGTTAGCAAAACAACTGTTATCATGACATTTCAATGGAGCTGTCGCTTACCTGACTGTGTGACAGCACCTGTTGTGGCTCTCCGAGCGAAATCACGAGAAAAACACCGACTTTACCAGAATCTGATGACGATCTGCTCACACATTCCCACGCTGTTCGATCGCTAACCTCATAAACAAACATATGATGAAGTGATGAACTCCAGTCACCATCCACTCACATAAACAGCCAGTCACCATTTAACGCAGAAAACCCGCTCGCGTCAAACTCCACGCGCGGCTGCGGACGTCCGTTTTGCAGGAAAGCCGGTTAAACGCATTTTAATTCACTTTCACGGCTGCTGCTGTGACTTTGAGCTGCTTTACTTGCACATTTCACGAGTCTGCTGGGCTGTCAGACTAGCACGCGAGCGTTGAAGGGCGAGTCCCGGTGCATTGTGGGAGTTGCAGTCCAGAGCTGGATCGCGCTTGACGTCGATAGGCTCGTTCGAGGGGCGGCGAAGGGAGTGAACTGTAGAAAGGGTGGGGTTTGGAGTTTTAGTCAGAATAAGCCAGAAATAGCGAGAAAGCCGTGTATTTTATGTTCACGTGCAAAGTATTATGGTGTGGACACGAGCATTACGGCTTTGGACGTGATGCGATGGTAATAACAAGGGTGTGTCATGTAATTCAGATCATAATAATGATGATATTTTTTATTTAAAACACTGTTGAAACACTTTTCGTTTGCAGAAACTTCTATTCAAAACAAAAGACTTTTGACACTGAACTTAGATATACAGTATAGGTACTGTAAACATAGGACATAAAATATCATTGTTTTACAATATTTAAAAACAAACAACAACAAAAACAACAGAAGCGTTTAGGACCATAAGGTTTCATGCCATTGTCATATTTCTAAATGTTGCATCATTTTTATTATTTTTTTACTTTTATATTTACTGTTTTACTGTATGTTTTAGTAATTTTAATTTATTTTTAGAAAAATGTCTACTTTTTTTTTTGTTTTAGTTATTACATCAAGTTAAACTAAATGAAAATACATCATAAATTATAAAACTAATAAACTAAACTAAAACGTTTACAATATAATAAGTTTAAGTTTTGTATATTCTACTGTAAAATAATAAAAAGTAATAATAATAATTTAAAGTTTAATCATACAGTACCGTGGTACTACCGTCTAATACATTACTGTACCATTAAATTTTTTGCTAAAATATATTACTAATTATTACTACAATAAAATTTATGATAATTAAATTAAATCAACAAAAAAAAAAATTAATAATTTTTATCAATATTAGTTTTAGTCAGTTTAGTACAACAGGTTTTATATTGTTTTTACAGTATGTTATTAATTTTGTTAGCAGTTTTTGTCATTTTTATTTATTTATATGAAAAATGTCTGCAACAATATTTTCTGTTAAAATGTCACTATAATTATTGTTACTACAAAAAGTATAAAATAATGAAATAAATGAAATCCATTAAATATATATATTTTTTACTAATTTTCAAATATGTCTATATAAATTTCTATTTTTTATATTTCACTTTGTTTTAGTCAGTTTAGTACAACAGGTTTTATATTGTTTTTACAGTATGTTTTAGTAATTTTCTTAGCAGTTTGTCATTTGTATTTATTTTTTAGAAAAACGCCTATAAAACTTTAAAATAAAAGCAATAATATTTTCTGCTAAAATGTTACTATAATTATTGTTACTATAATAAAATGTATAATATAATGAAATAAATAAAATAAATTAAATATAAATTTTTATATCAGTTTTAGTTTTAGTCAGTTTAGTAAATCAGGTTAAACTAAATGAAAATTAGAAATGGTTTTAGCATCTAGCTGAAATAAGATTTTATTTTATTTGTTAAATTTTATTTAATTATATTTTGAGTATAATAATGCTGTTATAAAGTATTCCCTAAAAAGCAAAATAAAATAAAAAAAAGATTTTTTTACACTATTGGATTTGGAATAATAATTTATTCTAATTTTACAGTTGCAACTATAAGTGTAATAACTACAGTATTTAAAGCAAATTCACCATGCTGCATTTTTGTACAGAAATATAAACACGTGAATGTGAGTCTACAGCTGTTTGATTTAATCACAAACGCTATCAGTTCCAGTACAGAGCAGGTTTAATCAGAGCTTCAGCTAATATTGCAACACATACGATTGAGAAATACTTGTGACTTACTTTGGCTCACCTTGTACATGAAAGGGCGTTCGGCATAATTCAAAACATTTTGGAATGTGAAAAATAAGCATAAAACGCACTGCAGTAAATGCACATATCAAGCAGGATGATGGTCTTTATATTAAACATATTAAGGGTAAAGCGGCCACAGTGTGACAATCCAGCAATGCACTTCTGAATTAAGTACACTTGATTCTCGCAATGAATCCAGACCAAGCACAGTGGTCATTCGTGGGTAAAAAACCTTGTACGAACTATAAATAGCAGGAATAAAATGTTTAACCTAACAAAAACAACATATCTACACTGTAACCTGTAATGCATCCTATGCATGTGAACATCAGATGCACTTCTGACTGATTCTACCGGAAGATGTTTGATCACATACATTTAGTATGAGCTCCACAGTTAGGACATGCTGTTATATGATTGAATTGAGTGCAACAGTTCATCAGTGACTCAGGCTTCCTTTCTTGCCCGTCCAGAGTTCGCGTAGTTCCACCTGGCAGCCGAGGTCTCTGAGAGCGGCTCGACCCACGTCGCCGCAGTCCCTGTGAGCCGTCAGAGCCTGCGAGATCAGCGCCTCGGCTCCCATTTCCAAGATAGACTGGCTGAAGTCACGTGTGCGCGCCACCATGTTCCTCAACAGCATGCAGGACTGTTTCTGAAACAGCGGGAAACAGGACACTGTAGACACTAGTGGAATTTCAATACAAATAGATGCTTGGTTTGGCTTCCAGAAACAACAGGAAAGACATCATACGAAGAACATTCTGTATAGCAGAATTTGTTTTTGGAAAGCAAGAACACAAGTATTGGGAAAATTAAACAGGACAATAGCGCTTGAATAGGGCTTGTATTTCTGAACAAGCTAAAAACACAATTATAATTATGTAATAATATATAATAAAATGAAATAGAACGACTATCAAAACAGCAACTCTAAAGACAAAAATAGGTTTTACTCAAATCACAATGAGTCTGTGTTCTGTTTCCATTTTAATTTGATAGGTTTTTGTTTTTTTTTTTTTTTTTTTTTAAATGTCTATACTTTAAGCTTTATTTTTTTATAAAATGTATTTAAAAAAAAGTTATCAGAGCAATATTTTCTGCTAAAAAGTCACTATAATTATTGTTACAACAATAAAATGTATAAAGTGAAATTAAATCCATTAAATAAATATATATATATATATATATATATATTTTTTTTTTTTTTTTTATTTTTTTTACTATTTTTTTTTTTTTACATTTTTTTTACTATTTTTTTTTAATGTCTATAGAAATTTCTACTATTTTTTATTTTATCATTTTTATGTGTTTTTGTTATTTTTATGATTTATTTTTTTAAAAATATCTCTATTTTTTATTTAATTTATTCTAATAGTTTTAGGTTTTTTTAAATACACAAAGTTAAACTAAATGAAATTTAGAAATCTTGCACTGCCAATTAGCTGAAATAAAACAAGTATTTATTTATTTCTTTATTTATTACATTTTGTGAATTATTGTTAAAAGCAATTTTACTTATTATTTAAAGTTTATTTCAAGTAACAAATGTCATTTTAAATAATTTTAAACTATAATTTAATTAACTACAATAACCTTGCTACAAAGTATTCACTAAGATGCAAAATAAATCAAATAAAAATTAAAAGAACAAATAACATATTTATATACAGTACTTTTTAATGAAAAAGACATTTTAAAAAGTAGATTTTCACATTTTCTAAAGCAAATTAATGGTTAAAGTCTATTTACACTAATTTACACTTGTTGCAAAACCACAAAGTCTCAATTTTTTTAAACTGACATGTGTGCATTATCTGAAAGCATATATAAAGCATGAATAAATAAGCTTTCCATTGATGTATGGTTTGTTAGGATAGGACATTATTTGGCCGAATCTGAGGGTGCAAAAAAAAAAAAAATTTCAAAATACTGAGAAAATCGTTTTTAGCAATGCATATTACTAATCAAAAATTAAGTTTTTATATTTACAGTAGGAAATATAAAAAAATTTCTTCATGGAACATGATCTTTACTCATTATTCTTATAATTTTTTATCATAAAAGAAAAACAAATAATTTTACGGCAAAGATGAACGATATCACTGGAATCACTTTCAGAATTTTTTTCCCAACAATAAAAACACTGACAGAATCCATCCTACTTTAAAGAGCTTGCACATTTAAAGCGGCAATGACAAAACTGCAGTGCACGCTTATAATAAAGAGAACATTAGTTGTCTTTATAGAGTTTTAGAAGGTATAAAGTATTCTGCAACTGAAACGGTAAAAACGTTTACTTTTCTGTTACTATGTCAGAAAAAAAGTCCTGTTCCTGTGGCTCAAATATTAGAGCTGTCATGATGCAATGTTAGTCACTTTGGATAAAATCATGAGTCAGCACACAGGCGGTTTTACCTGCACATTAACTTCAGCCGGATGAGTCTTCATGGCCTGCAGGGCCGCCAGCGCTCCACCACACTCCATGATGACTTTGCAGTTGTTGGGTTTGCGTAGAGCGAGAACGCAGAGTGCCGCACATCCCTGCTCACACACCTGAACCCACAGTGGGGAAAAAAAAAAGAGCCAAAGACCATGAGAAACCAGATGGAGTGGTTTTGAGCTGAATTAACTACAAAACACAGTCATAGAGAGGAACTTCATCAGTGCAACATGAAACAAAAATCATTAGACCATTAATTATGCCCATTTATTTCATGTAAATAACATTTTTTCTCTAAACTATGTTAAATGCTCAACAATAAACAGTCAAGAAAATAGATTAGCTGTACAACAGCACATAATATGGCACCACATTGTTTTCTCATAATTTTACGTATAAAAATACTCTACTGTTCAAAGGTTTGGGGTCAGTTTTTTTTTAAATAAATTAATATATTTATTTATTTATTAAGGATAAGGATGCATTCAATCACTCATAAGTGTCAGTAAAGACATTTATAATGTTACAAAAGATTTTCGTTTTAAATAAATGCTGCTTTTGAACTTTCTATTAATCTGTGAATCCTGCAAAATAAAATGCATCACAGTTTGCACAAAAATATTGTGCAGCACAACTGTTTTTAACATTGATAATAATCAGAAATGTTTGTTGAGCAGCAAATCAGCATATTAGAATGTTTTTTAAAGGATCATGTGACAATGTGATAATTAATTTAATTTAATGTATTTAAATGTAAAAATATAATTCTAAAATGTTTATATACAATCATAAAAAAATGTTTATTATTTAAAAAAAAAAAAAAAAAAAAAAAATAAATAAAATAAAAAAAAAAAAAATAAAAAAAAATCATTTTGACCCAAACAATGTATTTTTGGCTATTGCTACAAATATACCCAAGCTACTTAAGACTGGTTTTGTGGTCCAGGGTCACATATTATAAAATCTATTATTCAAAAATACACTTTAACTTACTAAATGTACAACTTTTGGAAAGTAATTAGATAATAATTGGCATTCTATTGCACTTTTGGACACACCTGTGCATTGGCCATGTGACGGTTCATCGCCATGACGATAAGCTCCGCCCCTCCAGCATTCACAGTGGCATCTTTGACATCATCGTTTCCTGCAATGGCCTTCAAAGCGCTGAGCACCTGCTTCACGAGCTCCTGGAGGACAGATGAATCACAACAAGGAGACATTTGTTTGTGCTCATAGGAAACAATGCTGAAACTCTCATTGGTCCAGCAGCTCACCTGACAATCCAGCCCGTCAGCCAGGAGTGTGATCATGAACTTCAGTCCCCCGAGGTCTACGATGTCCTGACAAAACTCATTTCTCACAGCCAGACGGGACAGAGTGGCACAGAGTTCACTGAGCACTGACGTGTTCGCAGGATGAGCTGAAAACAACACATCATCAACATCTCTGCTTATTTATAAAATAATATATCTATAAGCATGCATGCATTTTTTACTAATTTTGTGCTGCTGATTCCAAAAATAGTTTCTGTTTTGCTGGAGCATGTCACACTTTCTCACAAAGAATGATGCATTTTGTTGTATTTTTGTATTTACAGCCACTAATAGAAAAAAAAAAAAAAAAAAAAAATTATATATATATATATATATATATTCTCATCTCAATTCACTTTATTATCATATGACCATATACAAATAAATCTTCAGAACAATATAATAGTGTAAAATATATTCTAATGTTTACATTCATTCTAAATGTAATATTACCATTTTAAAAAATCTTTAAATATTTTTATAGTTTACTTAATAAGTTTTCTAGTTTTTTTTACTCCTTTATTATTTATTTATTTATTTATTTGTTTGTTTATTTTTACTAGTCACAGTTTGAAATAATTAAGATGTTAATTACATTTTTTAAATGTTTTTTTTTTATGCTGCATTTATTTAATCCAAAATATAGTAAATGCAGTACCATCATGAAATATTATTATTTTTAATATTTTGAGGCTTTTTGTTATTTTTGTAAATGCATTTAAGCAAACAAATCTCATTCTTATTTTGTGACAAAACTGTGGGAAGTTTTTATTGATATTTTTAACTCATCTTAGTTTCTTTTTTTTTTAAGCTTCATCTTAAATAATATTAGACCTCAGATCATTTTAGGTAATTTTAGATATTATTAGATAATATTATGGGTTTTTTTTTCAAAATGCATGCCTGTGTAGCATATGCAAAAATAAAAAAATCCAATCACTTTATTATCATATCACTATATACTATTAAATCTACAAAACAATGTAACAGTGTAAAATGTATTGTAATGTTTACATTAATTCTTAATGTAATATTACCATTTTAAATCATCTTTAAATATAGTTGTATTTTTGTAGTTGTATATATATTTTGTATATAGATATACAAAAACAGTTTTTTTTTATTTATTTATTTATTTAATGTTTTTTATGCTGACCAAGGCTGCATTTATTTGATCCAAAATATAGTAAAAACAGTACTATCATGAAATATTATTATTTAAAAAAAAAAAAGCCCAAAACTGAATATTTTGATATTTGAGGATTTGTTATTTTGATAAGTGCATTTAAGCAAACAAATTTGAAAAAAATAAATGCATTTCGCAAAAAAAAATTATATTTTATTATCACTGATATTTTTAACTCATCTTAGTTTCTTATTTTTTAGCTTCATCTTAGATAAAAATCAGCAATTTTGAATAATATTAGATAATATCAGGGTTTTTTTTTTTACATGCATGGCTGTGTAACATATGCAGAAATTATAATATTTTATATAAATATATTATATTAAAATTGTTGCATGTCTAATAGAAACTCAGCTTACCTTTAGCAGCTTCAACAATGACTTTCAGTCCGTTTTGCTCTAACACGATCATCTTAGCGTGTTCATGTGCGTGTCCAAAGGGCACACGCACGTCATCGTCAAAGGTCATGACCCTCAGCGCGACACAGGCCTCCCTCACGATCTCGGGATGTTCGATGTGGCGTGTGATGCTCGCGGTGAGCAACGGCAGGATGCCTGCCTTCACCAAATCCTGCCGGTTGTTCTCGTGTTTCAGACAGCAGTGTCGCACGACGCGGATACACAGGCAGGTGAGAGCGGCATCTGTCTGGTGTGCAGTTAAAGCGCCAATCAAAAACTCTCGACCTTCCACGTCTAGGAGATCCGGCTGGCCATCTGTTAGTGCAGAGAAGGCGGCGAGAGCGACAGAAAGGGCTTCCTTCTCTTCAGTGGCCCTCTGGCAACAGGCGAGGATCGTGGGATACGCATCCTTTTGAGCCGCCAGGTATCGCTGTGCGAAACCGAGAGAGCACTGCTGGGTGAAAACTCTCAGATCATCCAGAACTGATGCGGACGACGCCACTGCAGATTTGAGAGACTCTAAAGCCTGGAAATGTGTCACAGATAATAACATGTTAAATAATAAGCATGCAACTGAAGTGAGGTTAGATCTGCAACTAAACATTTTGTGTGAAGATATACCTGAAGAACCTCATGGGTTTGATCCTCTGTGTTTTCCTCAGAAGAAACTTTGGGCACTGCTTTAACAATGTTGCTGAGATCCACACCTGTGAGGAAAACCAAATCACTTTATTATCGTATCACCATATACATGTACTTTTATTATAAATGCAAATGTTCCCATTTGTTGAACATATTACCATTTTACATGACCTTTAATCTTTTGGTAACTCACTTAAAAGGTCCTGATGTGTAGTGTACAAAACACATTTTATATGAGCTCATTAAAAGTAGGATGTAATAGAAAGTTTTTCATATATATTTCTAAACTCAACATAATCAAACTAGGTAATTAATCAAACTGTTGCTTGCTTTTAAAGTGAATAATAATTATAAAATAACCAGGTAAATGTTTAAACTTTTTTATTTTTGAGTTCAACATATTGCACTGCAGTCAAAAAGGTCAAATGTTTGAAGGTTTATTAAAATAAGTCTTTAAAGCTGCATTTATGTGATCAAAAATATAGTAACAACAGTAATACTGTAAAAGAAAAAATTATATTATTTAAAAAATATGAAAATGTATGTGCATGGATGTCATTATTTTTTTCTTTCTTCATTTTTTCTGTTATTTACTTAAATATTATACAATTAATGTCGCATTTAAGCATGTATATGAGCATTGATATAACTTCATTTATTTACTTACTTAAATATGACATTAGTTTTATAATATTTAAGCAGACGTGCATGAATATGACTATTTATTTATATATTTTTTTACTGCTCAAAAGTTTAGAATAACTCATATTTAATTAATATTTTTTAATGTTTAATGCTCACTAAGGCTGCATCTAATTGATAAAAAAAAATGGTAAAAACAGTAATATTATAAAAAATTGAAAAAAAAACAAAAATCTTAAAATAAAAAAATTGTATTATTATTATTAGAAAATTAATGTCCTATTTAAACATTTATATGAGCATTAACATAACTTTATTCATTCTGTTATTTATCTAAATATTATACAATCAATGTTCCTTAAATAGGACAATTTTTTTTATATTTGAACGTGTGCATGTGACTATTTATTTATTACTGCTCAAAGGTTTAGAACAATTCATATTTAATTATTTTTAAATATTTTTGAATGTTTTAATAGAAGTGTCTTATGCTCACTAAGGCTGAATCTAACTGATAAAAAAAAAAAAAAAATAAAAATAAAAATGAGAAAATCTTAAAATAAAAAAATCGTATTATTATTATTATTATATTATTATATTATATACATACATACATACATACATGGGTCAAAAACATTAAGATGTCCACATCAAAAGAAATTTACAAAAAAGATTTTATGTAAATAGAAAGCATATTAAATGTAAGTAAAGTGTCTACTTTTAAGGATTAAAATAAGTTTTTGGAGAGTAAAATGTCCACGTTTGGTTGAAATAATGTTAAATTGTCATTCAGTGTAACACAATATTTATGTAAAAATTCAAACAACATGCTTATTCTGACTTGTACATATTAAAATATATAATAGAATAAGGGAGCATGTTAAATTTTATTGTGTTTTAAATGAGTAAAAAATTCTTACAAATGGGCAAAACCTAGGATAGTGGCAAATTTTAAAAATAAGGGGAAAATTTATATTTATTTTGTGCTCAGACAAAGAAAAACAAAAATACAATTACATCAAACAGAAAACTTTTTAATTTTTTTGTAAGAACAATAACAACTTAAAGCAGTATTACTTATTGTTTTTATGCTTAAAGCCTTTTCTGTCTTGACCCACATACTATATTTACTCAGGATGCACGAAATAATCAAAATAAGTAAGAAGATAAGTAAACTAAATTATTTTGCATTAAAATGTTGTCAAAGCATGTCAGTTCCAGTAAAACAGTGGGGTTTTTTGTTTTTTTACCTTGAGATTCAAACTGCTCAATGGCCTCCTTCAAAGCTTCACTTTCCTCCATATCAAACTCCTCAATGTTTTCTCTGACCACTGCATCAAAGGTCTCCTGTGTTATTCTGCGTTTGGCCATGACTGCAAAAAAATCTGTAAAAAAAAAAAAAAAAAAAAAAAAAAAAAAAAAAAAAGAAACATCACAGAGCTTCAGCTTCAGCGCTTTTGTTGGGATTTTATAGCATGACAACCAATTCATTCAAAAGGAAGCAGATCATGAGGGCTGTTTCTGTTAATCAGTTTAGAGAATGAAATTAAGGCAGGTCACACTAACATAAAGCACAACTGTATTACCGTGTTTTTAGACGTGTAACATGGTAATACCACTGTATAGTATAGCACATTTGGTCCTCATTCAATACCATGCTATATATCACGGTACCCTGGTATTACCATCTGACAACATCACTGACTGCACCATGATACCGACACAATACACTAACACAAAAACATTATTTATTACCGTAAGTCACTCGCTGTAGTTTATACTACCTGAGCGTAACATTCACTCGAACCCAAAGCAAAACAAACCAGTTTAAAACAAAACTGATAATAATCCTCAAACTCACCAACACCCAGCCTGGACCCTTACGATAAAAAGCTCCCGGGAGAACAGTGGGCAGTACGCTGAAAGCGTAAACATGGAACAGCGACTGAACGCTACGGAATTAAACTGACGCAAACGTTTCGTGAATTGTGGCAAAGAGTTGCGTTGCGTTTTCTTTAATGCGGCTCGGGTGAGATTCGCGAGAGAAATAGGTTCCGCTTCATATACGCATTGGATGCAGACAGACAAAACATTTTTTTCATATTATTAAAACAATATATGCAATTTCCACGAATTAAAATTGCATTTTGAAATTCGCCCTCAGTCTACCTTGGGTACATTTACATTGATCTGAATGTTGATTAATGCACACTCTCCGATTTCGAAATAAATTTACATAACATCTGATCCTTAGAATTTAATTCTAAAGGTTTTTTGAAAATAAATAGTCTTCATAATATTGTATTATGTAATTGTTATGCAAATAATAGATATTAAGAAAATTAGAGCAACACAAAGATCATACAAAAAATTGTATAAACAAAAATGTTAAAGAAATACCGTATTTCGTTTATTTGTTTTTATTTATTTATTGCAGTTTAATAAATAATATTCTGTTTAAGCATTTGATGTGCATGGATTTGTTTGTTTATTTATTTATTCTATTATCATGGATGTGACCATTTAATTAGATACTTAAATATTGTATAACTAATGTCCAATTTAAACATTTATATGTGCATGGATCTATCTATGATCTATCTATGCTAGCATCATGTTAGTAACTTGTTAATCCTACTAGAAACATGCTAGCAACATGCTAATCATGCCAGAATCGTGCTAGAAACATGTTAACAACATGTTAATCATGGTGGAAACATGCTCACAACATGTTAGTGACATGATAATCAAGTTAGAAACATGCTAATAACTTGCTTATCCTGCTAGAAACATGCTAGCAACATGCTAATCATGCCAGAAACGTGCTAGCAACATGCTAATCATGCTAGAAACATGTTAACAACATGCTAATCATGGTGGAAACATGTTAACAACATGCTAGTGACATGATAATCACGTTAGAAACATGTTAATAACTTGCTAATCCTGCTAGAAACATGCTAACAACATGCTAATCATGCCAGAAACGTGCTAGCAACATGCTAATCCTGCTAGAAACATGCTAACAACATGCTAATCATGCCAGAAACGTTCTAGTAACATGCTTATCATACTAGAAACATGTTAACAACATGCTAATCATTGTGGAAACATGTTAACAACATGCTAATTATGTTAAAATGTGCTCGAAACATTCTAGCAACTTGTTAATCATGTTAGAGAAATGCTAGCAACATGCTAGTAACTTGCTAATCATACTAAAGACATGCCAGCAACATGTTAATCATGTTAGAAACATGTTAACAACATGTTAATCATGCTAGAAACATGTTAACATGCTAATCATGGTGGAAACATGCTAACAACATGCTAGTAACATGATAATCACGTTAGAAACATGCTAATAACTTGCTAATCCTGCTAGAAACATGCTAGAAACATGCGAATCATGCCAGAAACGTGCTAGCAACATGCTTATAATGCCAGAAACATGTTAACAACATGCAAATCATGGTGGAAACATGCTGACAACATGCATGATAACCATGTTAATCATGTTAAAGCATGCTAATAACAAGTTAGTAACTTGTTAGTAGCTAGCAACTTATTAATCATGTTAGAAACATGCTAGCACCATGCTAGTAACTTGCTAATCATGCTAAAGACATGCTAGCAACATGTTAATCATGTTAGAAACATGCTAGCACCATGCTAGCAACATGTTAATCATGTTAGAAATGTTAACAACATGCTAATCATGTTAAGACATGCTAATAATAAGATAGCAAAAAGGCCAATCATGCTAGATACATCCTAGTAACATGCTAATCATGTTAGAAACATGCTAGCACCATGCTAGTAACTTGCTAATCATGCTAAAGACATGCTAGCAACATGTTAATCATGTTAGAAACGTTAACAACATGCTAATCATGTTAAGACATGCTAATAATAAGATAGCAAAAAGGCCAATCATGCTAGATACATCCTAGTAACATGCTAATCATGCTAGAAACATGCTAGTAACTATCTATCTGACAGACTGTATTGCCTTTGCCTTCAAAAAGCTTTAATCTTCAATACTACGTTAAACTTCAATCTATTTTAGACTGAAAATGTCAAACTTTTAAAACCGTTAAAATCTATTAAAACTTCCTAAAACTTGTAAAACATTTTTGAAACTTTCTGGTCTGGCTTTCTCAAGCCATCTTCAAAGTTTGTCTTTTCTGGCTTGAGAAAGCCAACTTACTGATATGCTATTTTCTACTGAGACTAAATCTGTCGACACTAACTTGTCCTAGAGCTTTAACTCTACAAACTCCAAACTCAGCGCAGATCTTCAGACTGATCTGAAGTTAGTTGCTATATCTTTTGTAACTGATTGGACTTACGATTTTCCTAAAAATGACGATTAAAATTGGGAAAAATCCCATAGACTTACATTGACGGAATGTTCAAATGAGCAACACTATTCAAATTCCAACTGTCAAAACTCCCAGAATCCTTTGAGACTCAATCAAACTTCCCTTCTATGTACTGTATTTCTAATCCATTCAAACTCATTCAAACTCTTCTATCTATCATCTAACCATTACTATCTATCTATGCCTAGCAACCAGGATCATGCTAGTAACGTGCTAATCATGCAAGCAACATGCTAGCAACTTGCTAATCATGCTAGAAATATGCTAGTAACTTGCTAATCATGCTAACAACATGCTAGTAACTTGCTAGTCATGCTAGAAACATGCTAGCAACATGCTAGTAACTTGCTAATCATGCTAGTAACATGCTAGTAACTTGCTAATCGTACTAATAACATGCTAACAACATGTTAATCATGCTAGCAACATGCTACTAACTTGCTAGTCTTGTTAGAAACATGCTAGCAATTTGTTAACCATGCTAGAAACATGCTAGCAATCATGTTAATAACTTGCTAATCATGCTAACAACATGGTAGTAGCTTGCTAATTATGTTAGCACCATGCTAGTAAAATGCTAGTACCTTGTTAATAATCCTATAAGCATGCTAACAACATGCTAGTAACTTGCTAATCATGCTAGTAACATGCTAGTAACTTGCTAATCATGCTAGCAACATGCTAGTAACTTGCTAATCATGCTAGTAACATGCTAGTAATTTGCTAATCATGCTAGCAACATGCTACTAACTTGCTAATCTTGTTAGAAACATGCTAGCAATTTGTTAATCATGCTAGAAACATGCTAGTAACTTGCTAATCGTGTTAACAACATGGTAGTAGCTTGCTAATTATGATAGCAACATGCTAGTAAAATGCTAGTAACTTGCTAATAATCCTATAAGCATGCTAACAACATGCTAGTACCTTGCTAATCATTATAACATCATGCTAGTCACATGTTAATCATGTTAATAACATGCTAACAACATTCTATCTATCTCTGACAGACTGTATTGCCTTTAAACATCCAAACGTTAACCTTTTAAAACTACTTTAGAATTCAAACTATTTGAGACCGAAAACCATCAAACTTAAAACTTTTTAAACTTTTTACACTTTATAAACTTTTCAAACTTTTTAAAACTTTCTGTTCCGGCTTTCTCAAGCCAACTTAAAGTTTGTCTTGACAAACTTTTTTATGAAGTTTTATAGCTAACATCCTATTTAAACACTTATGGGTGCATAAATGTGACTATTTATTTATTTATTCCTTTATTTATCAAATGTAGATTTTTCCTTCGTATTCCAGTCTTGACGGGTGAATGCTGTATTTCATCTATCACTGAATCTTTTGCTCATGTGTGACGCCAGGTGGAGCTGTATTTTTCAACCCAAGAAAAAAAACAGCGTCGCGTTTGTGCGTCATGACGCTCAGCTGAAAGCCTCGCCTGAATATAAAACCGCGCTGCGGCGTGACGCGTCCTTCTCCCCTGCCTGTCCCCACCAGCGGAAGGCAGCGCGCTCTGTTCTAATATCAGTGCTGAGTGAATCTTGAACCATCTGTCAAAATGGTACGTATCAAATGCATGATTTGATTCGATACAGTCGTTTACCAAGCAGATTGTATTTTCAGAAACAGTATTTTTGCGTTTAACGGATTTTTCGGCAAAATGCGTGCGGGAAAAGGCCGGCTAGCGCTTTCACACAAAACAAAATGGCAGCGGCTGTTTTGCGGCATGACTCGTTTTTAAAACGCTTTAAACATGGCCTATCGTTGTTTTTGACTAGATTATAAGTAGTTCATTAAATACTCAGGGAGTGTAACTCAAACCAAAGCCTTAATGTCTAATTTTGAGTCGTTCAGATTGTTTTTCCGGCTCTTGTCAGACAGGGCCTTGTTAGCATGTTAGCTAACTGTGCCACGTATTGTGGAAAGAATCGCGTGGTGAAGGAAAATCTAATATACAGCTCCCCGTTAGCTGTTTTCTAACTCCATATCCTGCTATTTTAATTTCAGTACTATTTGTTGTGTTTTCCGTGTGTTTGTGACTGTCTGTGTGCGGGTTTATTCACTTTGCCGGTTGGTTTAATGGCAGGTGTCGGGTGTGTTCGGACCGGCCGCACCGGCACATAGCAGTCACGTGTCGCTCTCTGTCCCGCATGTGCGGTTTATCAGCGTGGCCACATCACGCACATGGCCGTCTATTGTTTGCGCAATGGCTTCCGGTAGGCCGTGAAAACGATTAATTTTTAAGAAGGTGCATTTATTCGGGCCTTCGAGGCGGAATAATGTAAAAAGTCGCTACCGCATTACAGCCAGTTATATACAATCTCAATAAGCACGTGTTACATTTACATTGTACTTCTTGACATGTATACATATGTCTAAATATCACTATTTTCACTCTTATGTATGGCCAGACTGAAGCATAAATAATTTATAAAAGTGCTGATGCTCTGCCTTATGTGAAGGACTGTTATAATCTCTTCTAGAAATCTTTATTTAATCCAAGTTATTACCAGTGTTGGGCACCTACCTTTAAAAAAGTAATTAGTTATAGTTACTAGTTACTTCTTACAAATAGTAACTGAGTTAGTAACTGAGTTACATCATTATAAAAGTAACTAATTACCAGGCAAAGTAACTATTGCATTACTTTAAAAAAAATCTAATTTAATATAACTATAAAATAAATACAAAACATTGTACACTAATCTACACTATTTTAATGTTGTTGTGGGCAGTGTTGGGAATGTTACTTTGAAAAGTAATTAGTTATAGTTACTAGTTACTTCTCACAAATAGTAACTGAGTTAGTAACAGAGTTACATCATTATAAAAGTAACTAATTACCAGGGAAAGTAACTATTGTGTTGCTTTTTTTTTTTAAATGAATGTGATGAATGTCAAATTTGTCTCCTCCAGGTGAACTTCACAGTCGACCAGATCCGTGCCATCATGGACAAGAAGTCCAACATCCGTAACATGTCCGTGATTGCGCACGTGGACCACGGAAAATCTACGCTGACCGACTCTCTGGTGTCCAAGGCTGGAATCATCGCTTCCGCCCGCGCCGGAGAGACCCGCTTCACTGACACACGCAAAGACGAGCAAGAGCGCTGCATCACCATCAAATCCACGTAAGATGCCAGCAAATGTCTAGGAGCATTAAAATTGCAAGCATGCAAAAAAATGCAATTAAATATACATAAACGTCATCATAAATAACTAAATCTGGTAATATCATCAATATTATCTATCATATAGAAGATAAAAAAACTTTATGCCTTACTATAAATGGTGTTCAGAAGGGAGTGTTTGTGATATGAATGAAGGCAAAGGCTGTTTAACTGATCTTTCAGTGTTTTATGGCATTGAGTCATAATTCCTTTTTGTTAGTTGTCAACTATGCATTGTCATATTACAATGCAAAAATGCAACTATATTTTGTGTAAAATATGAATGCTTGGTTTAATCTAATTTAAATCGTGTGGGAAACCTAGAAGGGCAAATTTGCACTTCCATGTTTACTATAATTAAAGGAAATACCATTTTAGACATACCATTTAGAACTTTATATGTAGGTAGTGTACTTTGTCCATTCAAAGAACAAGTAATGTTTAGCAATCATTTACTATGTATATTCTTGTGTATATAATGCCCATAGGAAAACAAACCTGTGAGGATTAGTTTAATTAACATAACTCAAACTCTGAGTTCATATGTCTCAAACAACCAATCATCTGTGACACGCTTACTAGAACAAAACAAAAGCCAAGCCATTATAAAGTGTTAGTTGTTGATTTCCTTCTGTTGTGCCTCCTTCACAGTGCCATCTCCATGTACTACGAGCTGTCCGATAATGACCTGGCCTTCATTAAGCAGTGTAAGGATGGATCCGGTTTCCTTATCAACCTGATCGACTCTCCCGGCCACGTGGATTTCTCCTCTGAGGTCACGGCTGCTCTGCGTGTCACCGATGGAGCTTTGGTTGTGGTGGACTGTGTCTCTGGTAAACTTTAATTTTAAGCACTATTCTTATAAATTAGTCTTTCACAAAACAAGGTTTATATTAATGTGGTTTTGTTTTTAAGTAAATGCATCTTGACTTAAGAATCTCTAGACATTTGCACTGCAATGCAAGACAAAGCTTTGAAAGTTCTTATTTATCTCAATAAAAACCCTAACATGATTTAAACTGCATTTTGTGTTTTTTTTGCTCAGGTGTGTGCGTGCAGACAGAGACGGTGCTGAGACAGGCCATCGCCGAGCGCATTAAGCCCGTGCTGATGATGAACAAGATGGACCGGGCCCTGCTGGAGCTGCAGCTTGACCCTGAGGAGCTCTACCAAACCTTCCAGCGCATCGTGGAGAACGTCAACGTCATCATCTCCACCTACGGCGAGGATGAGGGTGGACCCATGGGCAACATCATGGTGAGAGCACACTCCCGTTCACTTATCCAAGTAGTCTCATGATATCTCTTTCTTCAGCTGAACTATTTGTGCTCAACATGTCTTTGTGTTTTCTCAGATCGATCCAGTGGTCGGTACCGTGGGTTTTGGATCCGGTCTTCACGGCTGGGCCTTCACTCTGAAGCAGTTCGCTGAGATGTACGTGGCCAAGTTTGCTGCTAAAGGTGAAGGTCAGCTGAGCCCAGCTGAACGCTGTAAGAAGGTGGAAGACATGATGAAGAAACTCTGGGGTGACAGGTGAGTTTCAAGCTGATTAAAATGTCTGTGCTAACATTTTTAGACCATAAAATCAGATCTGTTTTTTTGTAGCGTCTTAGCAGTTTTAATTAAACATCATCTGGAATACTTAAACACGTACACTACCATTAAAAAAAAATGTCTAAAATAAGTTTAAAGTCTCTCACGCTTACAAGATTGTGTTGATTTAATCCAAACATTCAGTAAAAATTCTGAAATATTATTACAATTTTAAATAGCTGTTTTATGTTAATATTTGTTAAAATGTAATTTATTTGTGTGGCCGAAAGCTGAATTTTTAGCATCATTACTCTTTTGGTGTCACATGATCCTTCAGAAATCATTCTAATTAGGGCTGCACAATTAATCTAGAAACTATATTATAAAAAAGGTGGCATGCAGTTTTTCAAACAATGGTCTAAACCTATTCAAATATCATTAAATGTAAATTGATGTTTGTAATTAATAATCGAGATTTCAAGGGAACAATTGACAATTATGATTTAAGTGGTAGTGCATAATGTAAGCTGAATTTCATGTTGCTCATTCTCTGCCGCTCTTCCAGGTATTTTGACCCAGCCACCGGTAAATTCAGCAAGTCTGCCAGCAGCCCTGATGGAAAGAAACTTCCCCGCACCTTCGCCCAGCTCATCCTGGACCCCATCTTCAAGGTACAAACCTGTTCGCCTCACACTAACCCAGATCTCATTTTGTTCCATTGGTGCTCATATCTCACTTTGTCGATGTCCAGGTGTTCGATGCCATCATGAACTTCAGGAAGGAGGAAACCGCCAAGCTGATCGACAAGCTGGACATCAAGCTGGACGTCGAAGACAAGGATAAGGAAGGCAAGCCGCTGCTGAAGGCCGTGATGCGTCGCTGGCTGCCCGCCGGAGAGGCTCTGCTTCAGATGATCACCATCCACCTGCCCTCTCCCGTCACGGCCCAGAAATACCGTTGCGAGCTGCTTTACGAAGGACCTGGAGATGATGAAGCTGCTATGGGTACGACAGTCATTTTTGCACTTTTTACTTTGCTGTTTGTTGTGTTTGAAGTGTCTGATTTAGTTCGTCTTATGCACAGGAATTAAGAACTGCGACCCTAAGGCTCCCCTCATGATGTACATCTCAAAAATGGTGCCAACCACCGATAAGGGTCGTTTCTACGCTTTCGGCCGTGTGTTCTCTGGTGTTGTGTCCACTGGGCTGAAAGTGCGTATCATGGGACCAAACTTCACCCCCGGAAAGAAGGAGGATCTTTACCTGAAACCAATTCAGAGGTTTGCACACTACAGCTTTTAATTTCAGCTGATTTCATTTGATTGGTATATTATTATACTTAGAAAGGTAAAAACTAATTTTACTTAGAAGGTGCTCCTGAAATTTTGACTGCTTCTAAAGTGTAGAGCCCTAAGTGATGCACCAAAGTTTTTAATTTAGCCAAAAATCAAATGGATAACAATTTAAACCAGGTCACAAAACTCTAAATTGCTTTTCTAACTCGTAACGCTTTATTCCAGGACCATTTTGATGATGGGTCGTTACGTCGAGCCCATCGAAGACGTGCCATGTGGTAACATCGTGGGTCTGGTTGGTGTGGACCAGTTTTTGGTGAAGACAGGGACCATCACAACCTTCGAGCAGGCCCACAACATGCGTGTGATGAAGTTCAGCGTCAGCCCTGTTGTCAGAGTGGCCGTTGAGGCCAAGAACCCCGCCGACCTGCCCAAACTGGTGGAAGGACTCAAGCGTCTGGCCAAGTCCGACCCTATGGTGCAGTGCATCATCGAGGAGTCTGGAGAGCACATCATCGCCGGCGCTGGAGAACTTCACCTGGAAATCTGCCTTAAAGATCTGGAGGAGGACCATGCCTGCATTCCACTGAAGGTTTGTGCATCATTAGCAATTGATTCTTATTAAATCGGGATTGGTTAACTAGCTAGCTATCTTGTTGATGTCCTGGCTGGTCGATGAGGAAAAATCATGCACCACTCTGAAGTAGTGATCGAGAACCCCTACCACAAACATCTGAGGCCTTCACAGACATCAACAATTTCATCCATTTACTTGCTCGTTTTAATGTTCACTTGTTTGCTCGTTTGTTTTTAATCGGTTTCACTTGCGCGTTATCCGTTTGATCGCTCGTTTGTTCATTTTATTTTATTTTTTTGATTACTTGCTCATTTTAATTTGAGCTTGTTTTTATTTATTTATTTTTTTAATCCACTCGTTCTAATTTTGTTTGCTTGTTCGTTTAAATTTGTTAGTTTGCTCATTTTATTTTAAACGTTTGCTTGCTCATTTTTAGTTTGAGCTTATTTTCGTCCACTTGTTTTGTGCACTCTCTTATTCACTCACTCATTTTAATTTGTTTGCATCAATTTTTGTTTTTGTTATTTTTATCCGTTTGTTTGTGAACCATTTGATCTCATTTGTTGGTTCAGTTTGTTTGCTTGATCATTTTAATTAGTTTGAGCTCATTTTTTTTTTTTTTTTTTTTTGTTCACCTTTTTTATTTTATTTTTTTTGTTCGCTCATTTTTATCCCCTCGTTCTAATTTGTTTGCTTGCTTAATTTGTTTGTTCGCTCTTTTGTTTGCTCGCTTGTTTTTGTTCGCTTGCTCATTTTAATGTTCACTTTTTTTACTTTGCTCCTTTTTATCTGTTTGCTTGTTTTAACTTGTTCCTCACTTTTTTTTTTTTTTTTTTTTTTTTTTTTTTTTTTTTGCCTGTGATCCATTTGATCATGAGTTTATTCTCGTTTTTACTTGTTTCTTGCTCATTTTTTTGTTCGTTTGCTCATTGTGATCCATTTGATTTGTTTGTTTCAGGTTTTTTTTTTTTTAATCATTTTGCTTGTTTTTGCTCGCTCATTCGTTTTAATTGTTTTTCTTTTTTTTTTCTTTTTTTTTGTTTTCTTTTTAAATTTGCTCCTCACTCATTTGTATTTGTTCACTCACTTTTATTTGTTCACTTTGATTGTTTGCACGTGTTAAATCGCTCTTATTCCCACCCTTGCTTTTTAATTCAGTTGTTCACCGGTTTAAATCGTGACGGAATAAAATGTTTCACTGTTGTTTGGTTCCCTTGTTTATTAAATTGTTAATAAAATTCCTAATTCCTGGAAATGCAATGTATATGTCGGTGTCCAAAACTTAGTTGCATATACTTTAAAATGTAAAGTTTTTTTTTTTTTTTTTTTTTTTTTTTTTTTTTTTTTTTTTAAATGCTTCATTATGTAACGTGTGTGTCTGTTTCTCCAACAGAAATCAGACCCCGTTGTGTCCTACAGGGAGACTGTCAGCGCAGAATCAGACCAGATGTGTTTGTCCAAGTCCCCCAACAAGCACAACCGTCTGTACATGAAGGCCAGGCCGTTCCCCGACGGTCTCGCCGAGGACATCGACAAAGGCGAGGTGTCATCCCGTCAGGAGCTCAAGGCCCGTGCCCGTTACCTGGCCGACAAATACGAGTGGGAGGTCACAGAGGCCCGTAAGATCTGGTGCTTCGGACCCGACGGAACCGGACCCAACGTTCTGGTGGACGTCACCAAGGGAGTGCAGTACCTGAATGAGATCAAGGACAGTGTTGTGGCTGGATTCCAGTGGGCAACTAAAGAGGTGAGATGTTCGGGATTAAATCGGGTTTGGTTAACTAGCTGCACTGTTGATGTCCTGGTTGGTCGATGAGGAGAAATCATGCACCACTCTGAAGAAGTGATCGAGAACCCTTACCATTGATATCTGAGACCTCCACAGACATCAACAAGTTCACATCTATGATATTGCTTTGAAGGGCAGTTAGACCTGTGCATTCATTTTGAATTATTTAAAGATTTTTTTTTTTTTTTTTTTTTTATTTACTAAAAATGAAATGCAATAATACAAACCAATAACGATTAGTTTTATTTATTAATATTAGTAATGTATTATGCATTTAAGTTTTACTATTTTAATACTTAAAATTTATATTAAAATAACTCCAATAATACAAATTCAGTAACTTTTTTTTTTTTTTTTTTTTTTTAAAAAATGCAAAAATACAATACATTTGACTTTGACTTTTTTTTTTTTTTAAGCATAATTTTTTGCTGATTGATATATATATATATATATATATATATATATATATATATATATATATATATATATATATATATATATATATATATATATATATATATATATATATATATATATATATATATATATATTTTTTTTTTTTTTTTTTTTTGTTTAAAACAATATGCATACTTAACACTTTTATTTACTAATATTTATTTAATTTATATTATGCATTTTAAGTTTCACTATTTTAATACTGGGCATTTCTATTAAAATACAATAATATCAATAATTTAGTTTTTGCTTTTATTTTTTATTCAAAAATAAAATGCAGTACAAAAAAATGCTAACCAATTTAGTATTAATACATTTTATTGTTTTTATGAACATTTTTTGCTGATTAGTATTCTACATGTATACAATATTATACTTTTAGTATAAAAATAACATAACTTGTTAACTTTTTTTTTTCTCAATTTATTTATTTTTTTTAATGAATTTAAATATTGAGGTTTTGTGATTGAGAATAAATTGGACTCATGATTTGGTTTCTGTGTTCAGGGAGTGTTGTGCGAGGAGAACATGCGCGCCGTCCGTTTCGACATCCACGACGTGACTCTCCACACGGATGCCATCCATCGTGGTGGTGGCCAGATCATTCCCACAGCCCGCAGGGTTCTGTACGCCTGTCAGCTCACAGCCGAGCCCAGACTCATGGAGCCCGTCTACCTGGTGGAGATTCAGGTGAGACATTGCATTCTTCATCAACTTTACTGTTTAAAAAAAAAAACAGCTTTTATATTCAAGCGATTCTCATCCGCGTCTTTTCCGCTTTCAGTGCCCAGAGCAGGTGGTCGGCGGCATCTACGGTGTGTTGAACAGGAAACGAGGCCACGTCTTTGAGGAGTCTCAGGTCATGGGAACGCCAATGTTCGTCGTTAAGGCCTATCTGCCTGTCAACGAGTCTTTCGGTGAGAAACGATTCTGTTTTCATTACACTTAATGACACTTAGTCAAACAACAGCACTTTGTGCTAAAAGTTCATTTTAGCTTAAAATTATGTTCTGAAAGACCATTTTCTTAAGACAAATCTATTCTTTAATGACTCTTGTCAACTCAAGTCAGATTTATTTATATAGTGCATTATTCAGAACCATTATTTCAAAACTGCTTTAGTAACAAACCCGAAAATGAGTCTAAATGTTGTGTAAATGAGTCAGTTATAATGCGACTGATTCAATTCATTAATTAGGTTAATTTAAGTTTTGTTTCCATCCAATTGTGGTGGTGCCATCAAATTGATGATACGGCTCATCTGAGCAAACCAGAGTCAACTTTTGTGGTTAAACAGCCAGTAGTTGCACATTGAAGTTGAGAATGACTCTGACTGATTCAGGCTGAGTTTGCAGTCTGAATTGAAAGTGCTGAGAAAACGGGACTGAAAGACTGAATGAAACTACATACAAAAGATAAAAGCGCTAACATGTCTTTCTATTGTGTCAAAACAAACGTACGGCGCAAGCAGTATAGAAATGATTTGTGAGCAACTTCTTTTTAAGTTCATCTGTCAAAAGATCCAAATCAGTTCATCGTATGAATCAATTTGAGTGATTCTTGACTCGTTGAGTCAGCATAAATTACTCTCTGGTGGTTCATGGGACAAATGATTAAACTTATTTAAATTTATTTATTCTAAATAAATGGTTTTTATTTATTTAAATTAGTATGTTTTTGTAATAATTGCTGCATTTTAACTTTGGTAAAATTTTCTTTGCATGCTATATCCTAATATTAATTTCAATATTGGTAGTTTTTGTTTATATTAATGTAGTATTTATAGTCGTATAATTTTATTAGTAGTAATAGAAGTACCATTAACTTTTTATTTCTTTATTTGTAACTTTTGTAGTAAAATTGGTATGTTTTAACTTTGGTAGTATTTTCTTGGTATGTTGTATATGTTAATATTAGTGCCTTTTAATATTGGTAGTTTTGTTTTATATTAGTAGTATAATTTTAATAGTGGTAGAGTAATTTTATTAGTAGTGATGGTAATTTTTTTTTTTTTTTTTTTTAAATAAATACATAGTGTCATTTTAATAGTGGTATACTCTTATAGTAAGTGTTTGGGGTCTTTTTAATTCCCCCCCCATGTTCATGCAGTCATGTTTGTGTTCCATCTCTTAATATCTCTCATCTCTTTCTTTAGGTTTCACAGCTGACCTGCGCTCCAACACCGGCGGTCAGGCCTTCCCTCAGTGCGTGTTCGACCACTGGCAGATCCTGCAGGGCGACCCCAAGGACGGCGCATCCAAACCCTTCCAGGTCGTGGCCGAGACGCGTAAACGCAAGGGTCTGAAGGAGGGCATCCCAGCACTTGACAACTTCCTTGACAAGTTATAAATGGCCCAATGACACGTCTCTCCTCTGTAGCCTGACCTCGACTCTTTACACTCATTCCTGTTTCTCATTCCTTCCCTCCTGCACTCACTTCCTTCCCTCAGAGTTCAGCAGAGGGACTGGACTGTACAGGGCACAAACACCACGTTTATTACATTCAGACAGGAAATTCAAGTGGATTATGTAAATCTAATAAAGAAAATAAAAATGGAAAATTGCTCGAGTGCTTGTGTGTGCTGTTTCATTGCTGCTCAGTGCAGATTCTGAATGTATCCAGGACGGATGGACAGACACGTACATTTATTTTAGTGCTGTCAAATGATTTAACGACAATTGTTTACATCCAAAATAAGTTTTAAATATCGGTGTTGTCTATATTTGTGTATATAT
Source organism: Labeo rohita (assembly GCF_022985175.1). Classification (NCBI taxonomy): domain Eukaryota; kingdom Metazoa; phylum Chordata; class Actinopteri; order Cypriniformes; family Cyprinidae; genus Labeo; species Labeo rohita. The sequence continues at coordinate 38,020,967 of NC_066870.1, forward strand.
ATGAGTGTGTACACATGCATACTAATTTTATACATATACGTGCATATGTATAAATGTGTTTAGGTGCATAAATTTATATTCATGTAGTAATATAAAAGTATTTAAAATACAAATATAACACATTTTTGTTAAATGTATAAATGCGTGTGTGTATTAATATACAATAGTCAGCGTGTGAAGTGGATCAAAACTTTTCAAAGTTGTCCTAAAACTGAAACAATACCCATTCTTGTCTTAGGCCAACCTTTTTTGATCCACTTCAAATGTTGACTACTGTATACATAATAAATATACACTGTGCACATATAAACAAACTTAATTTCAATATATGCGTGCATGTATATAAAATATGTGCATTTTTTTTTTTTTCACCCTTTCCTTATCCTATTAAATGGTCCTGCAGTGTAACTTTAAGTCTAAATATTTCATGTAGTTTTTGAGCTCAGTAATTCTGTCCATAATTAGAAGTTTTATAAAAATGTCTTGAAATACTTGGAAAAATACTTTATCATAATAAATCATCATAAATTGTGTTTTTTTTACAAAATTCACAAATACAACAAAATATGTATATAATACAATATATATTATAACATTTATTTTTTTTTATTTTTATTCATTTATTCATTTATTATTCATTCATTTTTATTAGAAAAAAATCAATGACAAAATCATGCAAATTCAAAAAATTGTCAAATTTATTTTGGTCTTCAAAAACAATATTTTGCAAAAAAAAAAAAATGAATTTATTAATCTTTGGTAATGTTTATGAAAGTAGTATAGTCATTCATTGTTCATGTTAGTTCACATTAGTTCACAAAAAACGTGTGTGTTTTTACATTATCAATGCATATTGATCCAAATTATACATTACATTTTTTTTTTTTTTGCTCATTGAATATCATTTTTCACTTAAAAAACTTAACTAAAATTGTTAAAACATTTTTAGACTATTTTTTAGAAACAAAAAAATAAAATTAAAAGTTTTTAATATTTAAAAATAATTTAAACATTTAACATTTCAATGGTAACACTTTACAGTAAGATTAATTAGTTAACAACTTTAGTTAACACAAATATAAGAATGAACAATACCTCCACATTTATTAATGTTAATCCATGTTAATTTCTACATCTAATGTAGTTTTAAAATCAAACATTGTGCTTGTTAACATTAGTTAACATGAACAATGAATTTCTGTATTTTCATTAACATTAACAAAGATTAATACGTTTTTATAAATGTTTAATAAATTTTCATATTTTATTTTTAAGTGTTTTGAAAGCAAGTTTTTTTATTTCACCTATTTTATAATTTTTATATGCTGTACTTCGATGTTTTATGTAAAGTGCTTTAAAGGCACTATAGAAAAGTAAGATTATTATAAATACAGTAAAAAATGTTCATTGCTCATTCATGTTAGTTAATATATGAATGCCTTATTGTAAAGTGTCACCATTCTAATCATGTTTGTGAGCACTGAATTCAGTCTGACGTCCCAAAAATAGTCAAAAGAGTGATTCAACTTTTATTGTACATGAGTAGTCATACAAAGACCCAACATAACTGACCATCTACAATCCAGAAACACGATCGTGTTTGATCCGAACAGTCATGCACGAGTGCTGAGGTTCATCCTGTAAATAAATACTGTGTTCCTGAATGATTCTCACCCTCTAGTTAAATTAAGTGCTCAATGTATGAGGAACATCGAAGGAAACCTTGGCACAGAAGAGAAAATAACAGACCATGTTCCCAGAACGCCTTCCTCTGGTCTACAATCACACGGCTGTACAAAAGCTCAACGCAGTAACTACACCAACATCAAAACTATGTGACTTACTTGATTTCATATCATTTTTTTTTAAATATATAACAATCTAAATCACAATTTTAGTCTAAACTCACTGGCAGAATATGTAATTACTGCTTCTTGCTTTTGTACGGCAGCATATGCGCAAATCATTAGTTGCATACACATCAAAATTTGCTTTATTTATATAGAATTAAAGGAACAGTTCACTCAAAAATAAACGTTTGCTAAAAATGTGCTTCTTCAGGCCATCAAAGATTAGAATGAATGTTTCTTCATCAGATTTGAAGACATGGGTCATTGCATCAGACGCTCACCAATGCATGTGAATGGGTGCCGTCAGAACGAGAGTCGAAACAGCTGATAAAAACCATCAAAAGTAACTCACACGACTCCAGTCCATCACTTAACATCTTGAGAAGACAAAAGCTGTGATAAAATTTTGACAGCACCCATTCACATCCATTGGTGAGCAAGTGACGGAATGCTGCATTTCTCCAAATCTTGATTTGTAATGAACTGTTCCTTTAAATGTAAAGCTCTTAAACACTGTGAGGTGCAGGTTTGGCAAGAGTTTTAATTGCAACCCGGATCGACTGATGCAAATCAGATGCACAAAAATAAAGATACATTTGCATGTTACATGTCAGTCAGTCGTGGGTGAGTAATTCACTCGCTGTTAACAGTCAGTGTAAATATATGAGCCCTCAAAGTCTAATCGCAATCATTACTATGGGTTATTATTGACAGAGACCCCTGAAGACAGTCGTCCGTTCGTCCTGTAACAGCGGCGAGAGCTTCACGCGTCCGTCTTTACCGTCAGTTCTTTGAATTCTTTACAGCGTTACGGTCAAGTGCAATATCATGTGCCGACGGAAACCCCTGAGGCGCCGGCGGTGACTACGTGTAGAAGATGACCTCTGGGATCTGGCCGTCCTCGACAGACGTGCCGTTGTTGTTTCCCGCGGCGTAGCAAAAGGTGAAGCAGGTTTTGGTGCCGGAGCCGGACGACTCGTGCGTGACTTTTCTCATTCCTTTAGTGCCGTAGTGCGAGTCTGGACCCTGAAACCGGACAGAGAGAAAGAGAGATGTTATAAAATCTGTCCTTTAGGACTCGTTTTGATGAAATCTGAAGCGCTATAGTGGTGAATTAAGCATCAACACAATGGCAAAAGAGCAGCTGTGTAAAGTGATGAAAACTGAACATTTGGTCTTTAATCAGATTTCAAAACCTATAGGAATGTGGTTTGTAAAATCAAATTGATGCATGTAATTTTTTGCAATAAATTTAATGCAGTAGTATATTAGATATTAGAATGATTTCTGAAGGATCATGTGACACTGAAGACTGGAGTAATGATGCTAAAAATTCAGCTTTGATCACAGGAATAAATTGCATTTTAACAGATATTCACATAGAAATCAGTAATTTAAAATTGAAATAACATTTCACATTTTTACTCATTTTCCTGTAATTTTAATCAAATAAATGCAGCCTTGGTGAGCAGAAGAGAAGTCTTTGGAAAAACATTTTTAAGTTATTCATTTAACTTTAAATAAAAATCAATAAAAAAAAACTTAAACAGAATAAGCCTCTTGGTGTGGGTAAGGTCACTAGTAGTTTAAGCAGCTTTACATTAACAATTAAATGACGTTACCTTTAATGTAGCACAGGCTGTGTAATTGACGTTGGGAAGAACTTCCACCGGTTCCTTGAACATGACTCTGAATGTGCTGGCCGATCCGTCACAGCTGAAGCCGGTGTCGTTCTGACCCAGAACTGTGTTACTGTCTGTGTGAATGATCTGAAAGAGATCCAGAGTCAGAATATGTGAAGCAATGGAGTAAAAACATGCATTTAACACCAATTTGCAAAAACGATGCATTAAGAGCTGGGGGGTGAAAACTTTTGGAATTTGAAGATCAGGGTAAATTTAACTTATTTTGTCTTGTGGAGAAACATAAGTATCTTCTGTAGCTTATGAAGGGCAGTACTAAATAAAAAAAAAAAAAGCTTTTTAGGCAAAATGAGAAAAATGTACACATCCTCCTCCTGTTCAAAAGTTTTCACCCCCTGGCTCTTAATGCATAATTTTTTCCTTCTGGAATAGTTGCATATGAGTCAAAAAGAACAGCAGCAGTTTAACTGTTCAGGACAAACAAGGGACTCATGGACAACTCTCACTAAACAAAAACACACAGCTGTGGATCATTCAGGTAACAACACAGCATTAAGAATCAAGTGTATGTGAACTTTTTACAAATTCAGCTATTATTTTCTCTTGTGGACTATATGTAAACATCTTTTATGTGAAATATCTTCTTCAGGTCAGTACTAAATAAACAACAATATGCATTTTGTACGATCCCTCTTGTTTTGATAAAATAATTAACATTTTGCAGATTCTGAAAGAGGGATGTAAACTTTTGATCTCAACTGTAAGTATATAAGCTTATATCAGGGAATCAACAAGTTTGTTCCTTAAAATAAACTTGCATTGCTTAAATGTTCATGTTGTGTTGGACAGTCGTACCTGTATGTTGACCTGATAGTCTGTAGGTCCGTGGATGGATCCATAAAGCCCAAACCCCACAATAAATATCCTGCGATTTACAGAGAACCTGCAGAGAGGACAGTCACACAGTTAGTTCACTTCACATGGGCAATAGAAGTGTAAACGAAACACACGGGTGTCTTTCTTACCGGATGCGGTCGCTGGTCCCGCTGTAACCCCAGCGGCTCTCCACCTGCCCGAAGCGTGTGATGCTGCACTCTTTCCCTCGCAGACAGCAGCGCGGCCGGTCGATGAACTCCACACGTGGTTTAGGATTCACTGTGAAGTGCAAGAACAGACTCACCACCTCTCTGTCTGTCAGAATGGCCGACTGAGCAGGACCTGAGTGAAACACACAGCACGTGTGCTCAGATGATTGTAAAGCTACTGTAAAAGCTACTGTATCAACATGATAAAAATTTTGCTGTTCAACTTGTTTCACGCTCAATCTATGCCATGAAAGCCTCGTGTCTCAATATTATATTTTGTCTAATGATTCAATAAATGCTCCCATTTTAAAAATTAGCTTTTACTTCATATGCCATAAGCTTTTCAGGGTTAATGTCGTAAGTGCAGCATGTATAGAGACCTGCAGCGAACTCCTCTATGGTCATGAGAGGGAAGCGGATGAGATTGAGGGCTTTTCCCAGCACTCGTCTCTTGTTCTCCGGTGTTGGCTGGAGCTGCTGTCGATGAGCTTCAGCTTCTGCCCAACGAACCGCCGCTCCGAACAAATGCACCTCGCGCACACCCAGAGTATCTCTCTCCAACACCGCAACCAGCGTGTCTGACAGAGGCAAGAGAGAGACAGATGACAGTGAGGATGTGAGGAACCAACTAGGGTTTGCATGAGAACAAAACTACATCATAAACTGTAAACTTTGGGGTCAGTAAGATTTAGTTTTTTAATATTTTTCAGTCTCTTATGCTCAGCAAAGCTGCATTTATTTGAGCAAAAATACAGTAAAATTGTGAAATATTATTACAATATAAAATAACTGTTTTCTATGTAAATATCGAGTAAAATTTTCAGCATCATTACTCCAGTCTTCAGTGTCACATGACCCTTCAGAAATCATTCTAATATGCTGATTTGCTGCTCAACAAACATTTCTAATAATTATCAATGTTGGAAACAGTTGTGTCGCCCAATATTTTTGTGGAAACTGTGACATTTTATTTCTCAGGATTCGCAGATGAATAGAAAGTTCAAAAGCACAGCATTTATTTAAAATAGAAATCTTTTGTAACATTATAAATGTCTTTTTTGATCAATTTAATGTGTACTTGCTGAAGAAAAATATTAATCTCTTTAAAAAAAATAAATTGTACAGATTGCACAAAGTTTTGAATTGTAGTATATATTATTTTAAATCAATGGCACTTGGACTTTATTTATCAATTAAGATCAAGTAAAGGTTTTCAAATGTTTCAAGTAGTTATTAAACATTAACTTTAAAAAAAACAAACTTGTAAAAACTTTACATGAAGGTCTCATTAGCTAATGTATTAACTAACATGAGCAATGCATTTGTTACAATATTTAACAAATAAACAAAGCTGTTCATTGTTAGTTCATGTTAGGTCAAGTCCATTAAATAATAATATAATATACAATTTTTGATTTAATGATGTATTAGTAAATGCGGAAATGAACTAAGATTAATAAATTCTGTCAAAGTATTGTTCATTGTTAGTTAAACTAATGTTAAAAAAATTGTATCTTACAAGCAATACAAATCATGATGAAGTAAAATAAAACACTACTTAAATTATTGGCGTGTTTATGAGATATAATATTCTAAAGACATATAGTTCACCTAAAAAAAAATGAAAATGAATCACCCTAAGGTTGTTCCAAACTTTTATGAGCTTCTTTGTTTTATTGAACACAAAAGAAGACATTCTGAAGAATGTTGGTGACCAAATAGTTTCTGGTACCCATTGACTCCCACAGTATTTTTCCTGTACTACACAAGTCAATGGCTTGTCAGCGCCAACTGTTTGGTCACTAACATTCTTTAAAATATTTTCTTCTGTGCTTAACAAAAGAAAAAAGTCATATAGGTTTAGAACAACTTTAAGGTTCATAAATGTTAAATAAATGTAAAAAAAATCTTAGTTCTGAGATTATATCTTGCAATTCACTTTTTTCTCAATTACTAGACATTTTTTTATTTCATGACAAACAAAGAAACACAAGATGAATTGCAAGATGACAAAAATGTGAGAAAAAAGTCTGAATACTGAACTTTTTCCTTAATTGCTTAAAAAATATCATTAAAAAATTATAATTAAATTTTTTGAAAAATGTTTTATTCCATGGCAAAATTGCATGATGCAAATTAAAAATTGCAAGAAAAAGTTAATTGTGAGGAAAAAGGTGCAATTTAATTTTTTTATTTTAAAGCACAGAAATGAGCAGAAATAAACAAAAAACACATGTAAAAAACGTAATTCTGAGATTATATCTTCCTCAATTACTAAAAAAAGTATGCTAATTTTTTTATTCTACAGCAAATAAAACCTAAATTGAGATGAAAATAAATCGTGAGAAAAATGTCTGAATTCATATCTCGCAACTGACTTTTTGTCTCAGAATTAATTTAAAAAGAAATTTCTGAGATAAAAAAGTTGCAAATATAAATACATAAATACCTTTTTTATCCCCTGTGAATTTCAAATACAAAAAAAATTCAAGTAAAAAAAAAAAATTCAAATGTTTCAAGTGGTTATTAAACACTAAAAAACTAAAAAAACACTATTAAAAAAAACACTACTAAAAACTTAAGGTCTCATTAGCTAATGTATTAACTAACAATGAGCAATGCATTTGTTACATTAATCACCTTAAGGTTGTTCCAAACTTTTATGAGCTTCTTTGTTCTGTTGAACACAAAAGAAGATACTCTGAAGAATGTTGGTAACCAAATAGTTTCTGGTACCCACTGACTTCCACAGTATTTTTTTCTGTACTACATAAGCCAATGGCTACCGCCAACTTTTTGGTCACCAACATTCTTCAAAATGTCTTCTTTTGTGTTCATAAATGTTGACAGAATTCTCATTTTTGGGTGAACTATCCCTTCTGATTCAGTGCCGTCAGAGTTTGAGCAGCAGGCCTGTAATGCATTATACCGTGGATGTGTTTCCGTGATACAGTACCCAGATCAATATCTGTGAATCCCTCAGCAGCCAAAGCGTCTCCTGTGTTTTTGTCGATGTTCTCCAGGCACAGGCTGGCCAGCTGCGGCTCATCGAAGAGTCTCGCCTTCGAACAAAACACATCAGCCTGTCAGATCCACAGGAGTCTGTGCTAACATTATAGTGTGAATGAGCTCTACCTGTGTGAGCAGCATGAACGCGTTGTCTGCGCGCAGGTTCTTCTTCAGAAACTCCACACAATGAGCCTCCAGAGCCGGAACGGCGTATTTCTTAGCGGTGTAGAGAGTTGTCATCACTGTCTCAGGTCCGATTTGAACCTCATCAGAATACAGGAACCTGGAGAAAAGGTCATTATTTAGACATTCTGGAACATATATACACATGCATATTGAGAAAAACATTCATACTTGAGCAATGCGAGGAAGGCAGCAGGTTCGACATCAGGAAGCTCGATCTCTGTGGATGTGGTGGCCATGCCTCCATTAAACATGGCATCGAATACTGCACTGCCTACGGCCAGAACAAACCTGCAATGGTAATATTAATATTACAAATAATTAACATAATAATTATTGTTAGAATAAATAATGCATTTAAAATATTATAAATATATGTTTCTAATAAAAATATAATTTTAATGACAAATAAGCACATACCTGCCAAAACCAAAATATGTTTACAGCATGGTAGTACTTGTAACAGTTTTGCCTTTGGACATTTTATGGGAATCAAAACTGATTCCTATTATGAATATATTTATTTAAGAATAAAGTTAATACATCTTTTTTTCCCTTTCAATTCTGAAAAAAAAAAAAGTCGAAATTGCAAAATATTCCAATTTTTAAATGTTAACTCACAATTGCAAGAAAAAGTTGGAATCGTGAGATAAAAAGTTGCAATTACATTTTTATTTAAAGCCTAGAAATTGGCAGAAATAAACAAAAAAAAAATAAATAAATGTAAAAAATCAGTTTATATCTGTTCATAATTTGCTTGTTCCTCAATTACTAAAAAAGTATGCAAAAAATTATAATTACCTTTTAAAAAAAACAATTCTTAATCCATGGCAAAAACAAAAAAAACAAAACAAAATAAAACAAACAAACAAAAAAAAACTGAATTGCGAGATGAAAAAAATTGTGAGAAAAAAGTCTGAATACTGAAGTTTTTTCTCAGTTGCTAAAAAAAAATGTGCTATGAAAAAAATCATAATTTCCTTTTAAAAAATGTTTTATTCCATGGCAAAATTGCAAGAAGAATTTGGAATTGTGAGATAAAGTAGCATATTTTGTGAGATAAAGTAGCATAATATCATATTTTTATTTAAAGCCCAGAAATTGGCAGAAATAAACTAAAAATAAATGTAAAAAAAAAAAATCAGTTTATATCTTGCAATTAGCTTTTTCTTCAATTACTAAAAAATATGCTAAAAAAAAATCATAATTACTTGTTTTTTTTTTTTGTTTTTTTTTTTACATTTTTTTATTTCATGGCAAAAAAAAAAAGCTGAATTGCGAGATGAAAAAAAATTGTGATAAAAAAAAATCTAATTACTGAACTTTTCCCTCAATTGTCATAAAAATATGCTATTAAAAAAAATCATAATTACCTTTTTTGAAAAATGTTTTATTCCGAGAAAAAATTGCGAGAAAAAAGTCTGAATACTGAAGTTTTTTCTCAGTTGCTAAAAAAATGTGCTATGAAAAAAAAAAAATCATAATTTCCTTTTAAAAAATGTTTTATTCCATAACAAAATTGCAAGAAGAATTTGAAATTGTGAGATAAAGTAGCAGTTATATTTTAAGCCAGAAACTGGCTTAAAATATGCTTAAAAAAATCATAATTACTTTTTTATTATTTTTTTTTTTTCATGGCAAAAAAAAAAAAAACTTGAACTGCGAGATGAAAAAAAAATTGCGATAAAAAAAAATCTAATTACTGAACTTTTTCCTCAATTGTCATAAAAATGTTTTATTCCATGGCAAAATTACAAGATGCTAATTCAAAATCGCAAGAAAAGGTTGGAATTTTGAGATAAAGTCGCAATTACATTTTTATTTGAAAGGCCAGAAATGAGCAGAAATAAACTAAAAATACATGTAAAAAAAACTTATTTCTGAGATTATATCTTGCAATTTACTTTTTCCTCAATTACTAAAAAAATGTTTGTTTTTTTTGACAAAAAAAAAAAAAGGAATTGCCAAATGAAAAATAAAAAAAGGTAATAAAGTCTGAATTCTGAGTGCGTGTCTCTCAACTATGACTTTTTCTCAGAATTTCTAAGATAAAAAGTTGCAAATATAAATTCATAAATATGTATACAAACACAGGAATGAATTTTTACAATACAGATTTTAATGGTCGGTTTTTATCGTAAAAACGTGAATGTTATTGGCTCTCCTGTGTCTCGAAAGTTATCTATAACTTCGGAATACTTGTTAAAATAGCGCATGAGGTATACGGACTACTGTTATGATGCTTTTTGTCAATTTTGGAACTTGACAGCTCCAGTCCCCATCTGCTTCCATTATACGGAAACGGGCGCACGAACATCCCGCGAAACATCTCCTGTTGCGTTCCACGGATAAAGCAAGTCATACAGGTTTTAAGACGACATCGAGTAAACGATGACAGAAGAGTCATTTTAACAATTTACTGCCATAATGTCATCAGTGTGTAGTGAATCACCTGTGCGCAGGTATCCGCTGGACTCCCATTCCTTTACCCACTAGAAAGTGAACATCACTCAGTACTTCATTGTTGAACAAGAAGGCAAATCTCTCTTTCACTGTACTCTTCGTCGCTTGCCAGTTGTAAACGGGCTCCCGGTACACGAGCACGGCTGCTGCGGCCGGGGCGGCGGACAAAGACGAGTGTGTGGCGGCCGCCGGTGTCATCGCGGCGTTAGACGGGTTTCCTGTCATATTCGAGGCGGCCGGAGCCATCGCCCCGCCCAGCGGCCCCGCCACCGCCGCAGCAGCCGGGAGAGAGTTCATCAGATTCGGCGGAGGTCCCAAGGCAACACCGGGGTTTTCCAAGCCCGCAGGCCCCGGTTGAGGATTTGAGCGTCTTGTTACCCCCTGAGAGCCCCCGCCGCCTCCAACGGATCCTCCGTGACTCGCAGCCAAGGCGTAAGGACTGTTGCTCGGTTGGCTGTTACCCAAAGGTCCGGGTCCGGAGAAATTTAAACACGGAACCCGACCGCTATTGTCTCCAGTAGCCATCTTGAACTGAGGCGCGCACCCGCGGAATGAGTAAACAAATCGCGAGCACTGTCAGTATCCTGTCATCGCACGCGCACAACATCCGGTCCCAAGTGTACATGTGTGAAAATGCAAATGGTTCTTAATTATCAATATTTTTTAAAACTACTTGAATTTGTTATTGTAAATTATTTTTCTATTAATTTTTCAATTTTTTTACCCTATTAACTCCGATACTAGAGAAAAAGATTAGAAATTGTTCTTGCAATATCTATAAAATGAAAGTTCTCTAAAATATATAAAATATATAAATTATTCACTGATCTAAAGGAAATTAATTAGTCAATATCCTGGTTTAATGCATTTCGTGAAAAAACTGCCTAAAATATTCTTACTTTCAATATTTTTTTTAATTTTTTATATCATAAAATTTAAAAATACATAATATTTTAAAACAGCTTTTTTTATTCTAAATTATTTTCTGTTAAATTATCAATATTTTTTTTCTATAACTGTGATACTAGTGAAACAGACTAAATTGTTCTTGCAATATCTATAAAATTAAAGTTTTAAAAAAATATATAAATTGTTCAGTAATGATGAATAAAACAAAAAAAGGCCTAAAAATATTCTTTCAGTATTTTATTTTTTATATATCTTATATATTGTAAATTATTTTAATTTATATATATATGTATATATATATATATATATATATATATTAATTTGTTACAATAAAATATATATTAAACATATTTTTTTATAATATAAAAATATGAAAAAAATTGTAAATATGTTTAATATATAATATATTTTATTGTAATAAATTTATATGTATATTTATATTTTTATATAGTGTGTATACATATGATTTGTAAATAAACAGTATAAATATAAATAAAAATATAATATGTAGATATACTTTTTTTTAAAAAGTATTATAATTATATTTTTATTAAAATATATTTTATAGAAGTAATGTAATTATATAACATATTGTTGTAACTATTATAACTTATATATATATATATATATATATATATCATTGTATGTAGAAAATAGCTATTATGATTTTTAGAAATGTAGAAAGCAAGGTTTTCTTTGTCTCAGTTCTATAATCATCCTCACAAACATAATGTATGCAAAAACAATTTCAAGAATAAATGATCTGTTGTCTCTACATACACTTGATCATGTTTACCTGCTTGATCACATGCTATTATGTATGCATGTAAATGACAAAAGACATTTATTTATTAGACAGAATATTCAGTCTAATGTCATAGTAATAATGCTTGAGTGTCATGATGCCCCCATCTGGATGAAAGGGGAAGCGCTGCGATGACGTCACACCCACAAAAGCTGCAGCAAATGCAGTATCTGCGTTAAAAAGCCCTGTCATGAAATTATAACGATGCTGAGACACTGGAAATGCAGTTAGAGTAGGAATGGGCCCAAATGTATCAATCCAAAGTGTTTCTTCTGCATCTCACATTTACATTTCTGCATTCAGCACTTACATAGAATGACTTTTAGGTTATGTACTGAAATAGTGAGATATTTCCCTTGTCAAGAATTCTAAATGGATTTTTTTTTTTTTTTCAAAAGTAGGTTTTTAAAGAAAATATTATTTCAGGCTTTCTAGTTAAACATTTCACGTTTGCTTAAAGTGTAACTTGCCATTTTTTCGAATTAATTGTGTGATACACTAGCAATTTCTGAAAAAAAAAAAATTTTATTACTGTATGATACGAACATGATTTACATGATTTAATTATCAAAATAAGAGCTTATTTAAATTGTATTATAACTTTTTTTCTATCAGCTTAAAAATAAGACTAGAAATTATAATAAATATATAAATTGGTCTAATCAAAGGAAATTGATAAATACCTAAATATTTTATTTATATTTATTTATTTATACATTTTTATTTTTTTGAAAGAGGAATCAGTGATATTTGAAATTTTAATTTTTTTCTTTATATTTTACACATATTTTCTAGTTTCTTACAGTTTATGGAAAATTCCATTAGTCTATTTATATATATATATATATATATGTATATATATATATTTGTTTTTATATTTGTTTTTTGAAAGGTGATTTTTACACATATTCTATAAAAGTATCCCATATCTGAAATGTTCAGCTGTTTTCTACTTTCTAATTTTGTTTATATTTATTTATTTATTTATTTAAAAACGGGATGTCAGTGATATTTCACATTTTCATTTTATTTTATAATTTTATATATATTTAAGTATATATCTTACATATCATTTACACATATTTTCTGGTTTCTTACAACTTCTGGAAAATGTTTATATGTATGAAAAATGTAAAATGTATATATATATATATATATAGATATAGGTATAATAAAATTGTATAATAAAACTGCGATAGTTCGGTCTGCTGTTATATAATTCCAGCACGTAGGCGCAGTTCTGCATGCGGATGTGCGGGAGTCCCGGGTGCAGAGAGAAACTCCAGCGCGTGGTGTGATGCTCCGTCTGCTTCTCATCAGCGTGACGTCACACTGCGAGCTGTCCGCGCGCCGCTGGTGCTGAAGCAAGATGGCAGTGCGCTAGAGGCGCGAAAAAACGGCCGATAAACTGAGGGGACTACGGGAAAGTGCTTTATGCGAACATTTTCTGTCAGTTCGTCTGTTAATTCACGCGTTTATTGTCCAGAAGCTGTAGTTATGGCTGTGTGTTGAGTGAAGGCGACTGAATTCAATCACAGCACGTAAACGGACTGTCCCGTTCCGGCGGAGCGCGGCTGCCGGAGGTCGACGCGACGCGGCGCGATGTCTCTGCTGTGCGTCGGGGGTGAGTAACAGTCTTACATTTGCCCTTTGTTGGGACACAATTGTATTTGCCTTGACAATCCTGTTATCCGATACAATCACTTACAAAAAGTACCATATGAGAAGACTGGATCATTACCATGGTACTTCACAGAATGCCATGGTATCTGCATGGTACTTTTTGCTAGTGATCTCTCTTGACATGTACCATGTTAAATACGATGATACTATGGTATAAATCTGAATTTAGTTGTATCATTCACAAAAAAAGTACTGTTGCAGCACCATGGGACTTTAATATCAACCATGAAATTAACTTATTGTGGTATTTACATGGTATTACCTCATTTTTTATGTCCAAAAATGTGGTAAAAGGGAATGTTCATCTGCTAATAATAATGACGTATATAAATAAATATACAAATAATGGAATTTGCACATACACACACATATAATTGAAAATTATTTTTTCATTGTTTTGCATTGTTCAAAAGCAAATTAGCAAATTTCCTAATCCCCATTTAGTGTCATGCATAAAAAAAACATTTTTATTTTTTATTACCATTATGGAAAAATATTGAAAATTATTAAGCTTACATTAGGAGTAGTTAGATATTTTGTGACACTATATTTAGTGAAAAAAAGCTCATTTGCATGGTAGTGTATATATATAATATGTAATATGTATATCCCTTATATTCCGTGGTTCATGTCCAAAAAATGTGGTAAAATGTGTCATCATGTTTTGTCATAGTACATTTACAAAAAACATGTTTTTGCAAGCTAATGCTTGTCATAGATTTTCAGATGTGTTTCTGTTTTATGAAGGTGTTAGTGTTTTTCCCTTATAAGATTCATTCATCAACCTGTTAATCAAGTCAAGTGTTAATTTTATAATTTAATGCAGATGCATTGCAGGACAGTGTTATTTTGTGAATCTGATTTGTAGAAATGTGTTATTGTAAAGGGTTTTGCTCATATGTTCAGCTCAGTGTGGGATTCTCTAGCGCAGCGTGGGAAGTGTGCTCGTGAGGGAATCCTGTGCGTGTGGGTGTGTAGCTTAATGAAATGACATTTCTCACGAAGATCATTCTAGTCACGGTGCGAATCTTTCAAGGCAGTACGTTTCTTCAGGTTCACATGCATTAGCTTTTTAGATAAAATAATGATTGATTGACACGTCAGTTGATTTTTGTTATCAGTGCCTCAGACGCCTCGAAACGATTCACAGCGATAGCGCTGTGTGTGCATGCTGTGAAAGCAACATCTGTTCTGCAACATCTGTACCGCATATAGTCACAGAGACTCTTGTACATCCAGTGCACTTCAAAAAAACAAAGCATCGATAGCGGCATGATTGTAATCCAGCTATCCGGCTGATTTTGCTCTGATGCAATGACACGTGGCTGGCTCATTCTTATTCTGTGCTGCACCAGACTATAAAACACTAGCTGCTCTCTCACTAGTAGTGCTGGTCATCATTATGAGCGCAGTTGTTCAAGGGTGACTCTTACTAAGCCTGCCAAGATTCATGCATGAATCATTTTATCCCAAAATCAAAAACAAAAAAAGTGATCTATGAATAACTGTAATACTATATATAAATAATGCTAAATTACATAAATAAATATAAAATAATGGAATTTTCACATACACACATATATAATTATCGAAGAAATAGTTTTTCATTGGTCAAAAGCAAATTTGCAAATTTCCTAATTCTCTTTAGTGTAATGCAAAAAACAATATATTTATTACCAAAAGATTGAAACTGATTAATCTTATTGTTAGATTATTTTATGAGTTATGAGTTAGATATTTTGAAATTATAATTTAGTTAAAAAAAGCTAATTTCCCAATTCTATTCAGTGTAATGAAAATAAATAAATATTTTCATTACCGTAATGCAAAAAATATTGATGATATGTATATTAATATTTAACTTATTTTAGTAGTAGTTAGATACTTTGTGATTCTATATTTAGTGGAAAAAGCAAAAAAGTTAACTTCCCAGTTCCCTTTAGTGTTATGCAAAAGAAAAAATTATTACCATTATGCAAAAGATTGAAAATTCTTAAGCTTATTATCAAGAAACAATTATGTTTATTTTATGAGTAGTTAGATGCTTTGTGATTCTATATTTAGTGGAAAAAGCAAAAAAGCGATTTTCCCAATTCTCTTGAGTGTAATCCAAAAAAAATAAAATAAAATAAAATAAAATAAATATTTTCATTACCATAATGCAAAAAGATATAAATAAAATGTATATTAACATTAAGGTTATTTTAGTAGTGGTTACATATTTTGTCATTCTGTATTTAATGGAAAAAGTAAAAAAGCTAATTTCCCAGTTCCATTTAGTGTAATGCAAAAGGGAAAAAAATATTACCATTATGCAAAAGATTGAAAATTATTAAGCTTATTATCAAGAAAAAAATTAAGCTTATTTTATGAGTAGTTTTTTTTAAATATATTTAGTGGAAAAAGCAAAAAAGCTAATTTCTTTATTGTCTTCAGTGTAATCCTAAATAAATAAATAAATAAATAAATACACGACATTTTCATTACCATAATGCAAAAAGATAAGGAAAAAGCAAAAAAAAAAAAAAAAAAAAACCCGCTAATTTCCCAATTCCCTTTAGTGTAATGCAATAAATAAATAAATAAATAAAATACAATACAAATATGTATGTATACATTTAAATATATATATTAAATACATACATACATACATATATATATATGTATATATATATGTATGCATGTATGTATATACACTATATAATTTGTGTACACACACATAATAATAAAGATAATCATAAAATAATCATAAAATAGAAAAATGTAAGATTAATAAATAAATAAATCATAAAACAATTCAATGCCATATTGCCAAAAGTATAATAATACTTTACATTGTCTGTTATTTACCATGCCAGTATTTGTTTTACTGATTTTAATTTATGCTGATTTAAATAAACAAACCATTGTGTCCAGACAGTAAGAATCTCATTGTTAGGATTAAATACAGTAATGAGAATCTTGAGGAGATTATGTGCTTTTTTGTAATGGAAAATAACACAGTGCAAATAATTTTAGCCATCCTATTTTTGGGGATAAAATATGACCTGGAAATGGTGAAATTTACACTCAAGTACAGCAGCTATTTGAAATCAAGTCCCTCATCTGGGAATTCTGTCTCAATCCACTCTCTCTTTCCCTGCGCCGTAAATCAGGAGTGCTGTGATTTACAGGAAGTCCCTGAATAAAGGCACAGCGACTGTTCAGGAAAAGGGTTATGGGTTTATTGCTCAGTGAGATGACAAAAGCTCTTATTCTTGATGTGTTGTTTGTCATGACAGAGGTGTTGGATCAATGTTCATTACAGAGAGACTGTGTAGCGTAAAGGGTCATGGCTGAATTAAGCCCTTTACTTAAGATATCACAAAGATGTGTGCTTGGCAGTATATTCTCAGACACTCCACTAGTCAATTTGCATATATAACCCTTAACATGTTGTATAATGAATTTTAAAGATGATTGCATTACATAAGGCCTCTGTTGTGTTGAATAACTCTTATGATGTTCAGTGCTGTTGTCATATGCTGAGTGTAGGAGGGTTTTCGCACTTATGTAATATTGAAAACGCTTTAGCAGTCGGCATGGGTGGATAACATCCCACCTCTTGTTTCCAGCCAAACATCACAGGGAAAAGCAAAGTCTTCACAGTTAGTAATGTGTTTTGATGTTTATGAGGAGTTTTCTTGTTCATAATTGATGTCCAAAAGCTTTACTTGTGGATTATTGTGATGTTTTTAGCAGCTGCTTGGAATCTCAATTGGACGGCACCCATTCACTGCAGAGGATCCATTGGTGTCAGATTTGTCTGCGTTCAAAAGTCTGAAATTTCAATATGAACTCTATGCAAGTATTGACTATTTTAGAAGAAACTTCTGAGACAACCTTAACTTAAATGAAGCGTCTCAGGAGATGTAATGGAGCTCTAAATTATGAAGGAGCAACATCTGAGCAATGACATTTTCCTCTGGGCATGTCAGTAAAACCCATTCTGGCCTTCTTGGTTTCCTTTCACAGTCAGCTGGTTGTATTCCTCTCGGCTGTGGCGAATAAATGGGGCCTGGGAGTCATTGATTACGATGTGTTGTTTGTGGGCAGCAGATCCAGCTCTGAATTATTTATATTGGCAGTGATTTATGATTCTGAGCTATTATTAAGCGCTAGTTTCCTGGGTTCTGCGATCCAGCGTCCTCCTCATTGATCTGGTCTGGGTATTGATATATTACAGTGGTCTGTTCTAACTGCACTCAATGAAACAGCACACGATAGAGCTCCCCCCTCTCTATAATTCAATCTTAGATGGAGCTGAATGGCAAAGATCGCTTCCGGTTTGTCCCCGTTCTTTAGTGTTTATTTGCTTGAAATGGAAAGAGCTCAGTGGCTTAAAATAGATTGGGTCTTTCAGCACAGATGCACAGTGGCCGCTCTTCTTGCACCGGGTCGTCATATTTCTGTCGACTATGCAGATATAAAGAAGCTGTATCAGACCAGAGGATCTATTTTTATGTGCATCTGGGGACACATTTAACCAAGCTCACCTGCAAACTGGCACAAGCATGATTAAAGCAGGGCAGAGTACAGATCTTTTTTTTTTTTTTACTTTCAAAATTTTCATTTGTGTGTCTACCATCCATCCATCCATCCATCCATCCATCCATCATTCTATCTGTTTATCATTTTGTCTATCATTTTGTCCATCCATCCATCCATCCATTATTTTGTCTGACCGTCCATCCTTCTGTCCGTTCATCATCCATCCATCTGTCCATCATTTTGTCTTTTGTTTTGACTGTCTACCCATCCATCCATACATCCATCCATTTGTTCATTCATCCATCCATCCATCCATCCGTCCGTCCACCATTTTGTCTGTCATTTTGTCCATCCATACATTCATCTGTCTGTCCATCATTTTGTCCATTGTTTTGACCGTCTACCCATCCATCCATCATTTTGTCTGCCCATCCATCCATCCGTTCGTCTGTCCATCCATCTGTTTGTTTGTCCATCCGTTCGTCTGTCTTTTTGTCTGTCATTTTGTCCGTCTGTCCGTCCAATATTTTATCTGTTGTTTTGTCCATCCATCCATTTGTCCATTATTTTGTCTGTCTACCCGTCCGTCTGTCCATCACTTTGTCTGTCCATCCATCCATCGTTTTGACTGTCTATCTGTCCGTCTGTCCATTATTTTGTCTGTTGTTTTTTCTGTCCATCTGTCTATCATTTTGTCAGTTGTTTTTTCTGTCCATCTGTCCATCATTTTGTCTATTGTTTTGACTGTCTACCCGTCCATCTGTCCGTCTGTAATTTTGTCTGTCATTTTGTCTGTCCATCTTTCCGTCCGTCTGTTCTTCTGTCCATCATTTTGTCTGTCATTTTGTCCATCCATCTGTCTGTCATTTTGTGTCATTTTGTCTGTCCATCCATCCATCCATCTGTTCATCCTTTTGTCTATTGTTTTGACTGTCTACCTATCCGTCTGTCTGTCCGTCCGTCATTTTGTCTGCAGTTTTGACTGTCCATCCATCCATCCATCCGTCTATCTTTTTTCTGTTGTTAGGTCTGTCCATCCCTCATTTGTCCGTCTATCATTTTGTCTATTGTTTTGACTGTCTACCTGTCCATCTGTCCGTCTGTCGTTTTGACTGTCCATCCATCCATCCATCCATCCATCCATCCATCCATCCGTCCGTCTATCTTTTTTCTGTCGTTTTGTCTGTCCATCCATTCATCCATCTATCCATCATTTTGTCTATCGTTTTGACTGTCTACCCGTCCATCTGTCCATCAATTTGTCTATCATTTTGTCTGTCTGTCCATCCATCCATCATTTTGTCTATCGTTTTTGACTGTCTACCCATCTATCCGTCTGTCCATCATTTTGTCTGTCGTTTTGTCTGTCCATTCATCCATCCATCTCTGGGTTCAGGCCAAAATTGCGAGCTCTGAGCCCTCCCCTCAGGGAGCATGCCCAATATGCATAACCCTTACTCTATTTATTATAATATGTAAGTATGAACTCACGAAATGATATATAACTCATGCTCTCTCTCTTTTATAGTATGCTGTATGAATGAATGTGTGTATCTTTAACTTTAAGAACTCTTGTTTGTTTATGAGGAACGAAATGAAAGGAATCAAGGGTGAATTCAGGGAGCCATTAACGTCTAGTGTGAGATGAGTCTGATGAATGATGTTATCTGCTGTTGGTCTGATAGGGTAGAAAGAAGCGTTCAGGATTCATTAGTGACACCGGAAGCCCTGGGGAGAAAAACGCAGTGGACTTGATCAGACCGCAGAGAGACACAATGAGTCAGAACCCCAGAAACCAACACCTAGTGAGTGTTTTCCACTGAGGAATTTGCTGATGTACTGAAAACAGAATTAAGAGGCCATTGGGTGAAATTGAACTGAAGTCTTTATTTCTAAACTGTAGGGTTTCCTGCTAGAAAGACCTGCATTTATTGTGTTTAGATTATGGTTTCTGGTGTCCCAGGGCTTCTGTTCATTACACAAAGCTCTTGAATGGTTTCAGAAGACTTGAATATTATATACCTGCTTATGGACTGCTTTAATGACGCTTTTTATAAACAGAGTTTAATTTTTTACATGTAAATTTACATTTTTTTGTTATTTATTATATAACAACGCCAAGATCATGCTTTTAATTCCTAACAAAAACTATCGTCACATTATTTTCAAAACTAAAACTTAGGTCTTCACAGCAACCCATCAAGATAAAAGTTTGGTTTAACTTGAAGAAACTGTGACAGAAATATATTACTTAATGTGCGATGCTACTACTACTAAAAAAATGATTAAAACATTATTTTTAAGGAATATTTACCAGAAAAATGTAAATGCACAACACAATATTTCTAAAAAAAAAAGAAAAGAAAGAAAGAAGGAAAATAATAATAATCTCAGTTCTGAAAACAAAGCATTTACTTTTTTTTTTTCATATTAATTAGTATTTCTGGCAACTCGTAAATGTGTTGCGGGTCAGATTGACCTGGAATGTCTGCTTGATTTTCATTCTTCTCTGATGTGATATCCTGAGGTGCTGGCGTAGACTCTCAAGTCTGTAGATGTTCTCTTGAGTACCTCCGGTGAAATTAAACTAACGCCGGCACTTTCCTCTCAGCTCTCATCTTTTTAGATGGTTTTATTGGCCAGAATTCCAGTCAGCAGAGGTGCCGGAACGAATGCGAACGCATCGGAATTACTGCAGCACGGATACCGCAATAGCACTACAGTAATGATTACCCAGAAATCAACTCACTTTAGATAAGAGTGAGGATGAAAACTACATGAGTGGTCCTAATAGAGAAGCAGCAGTGAGTGTTTATGCCGGTGTGTATAGAGTCCAGCTGACTCAGGGCTTTAAAACACACTCACTTCCTGTTTTAATGGCTGTTCTGAGGAAGAGGAGAGAAGATGAGCATTTGGGTGGGGTTGAATGGGGTTTGGAGCGGGTTTGCATATTAATGCTTCTCTGCACTGTATGGCATGTGCTACAGCAGGTATCAATAATGCATGGGAACACACGTCATCACAGTGCAGAGAGGTGGAAAACTTTAAGAAATCCCCTCATTCCTGTATGAAGAGACTTCTGCTCATCTATAATGCATGAGCTCTTCTGTTTCTGAGTATACACTGTATGTATGTATCAGACACCATATGTATATAAAACACCAAATGCAGCAGACTTGTAAGTCTGAAAGTTGAAAGAGTTTTGCACAGACAAACACCAATATCTAGTTTCATTGTGTTTGTTTCAGCTCATTTTGTTCCGTTTTACTGACTCTTTATTACTAATACTAACTTTTATTCTTCTGTGTTTGTATTTTACAGTGAAGAAGGCCAAATATGATGGACCCCAGGGTAAATAAACACCTTTTGTCCCCTTTCGCTATGTATACATTTAAATAAAAATTATGATATATGTTATATAGATAAAACATGGTGCTTTCAGTTAAATTGAATTTTTTGCCATGTATCTCAGTGGTAAAAAAAAATGACCCATTTACTTCATATTTGTATTAAATTGGTCATAAATTTAAATGCAAATGTAATTTTTATAATTTAAATTTCCCTCAAATATTTAAAAACAGAAAGTGGTAAACTGCATAAGGTTCCTTATGTTAACATAAGTTAATTTACATTTACATTTTATGCTTTTAGCAGATGTTTTTATCCAAGAAAACATGCAAATGAGAAACATAAGCAATTTGTCACAAAGCTAATAATATTCATAGAGTATAATAGCAGGTTTATTAGTAGGTCTGATTAGTACATAGTTCAGGATAGGAATTAAATGCCATTTTTTCACATAATTTTGTAATCTAATTAATGTTAATTCATATAAATGAAATAAATGTATACATAATTTATAAATTTATTTATAAACTGTTCAGTAAAATGCTTTTTGTTTTTACTGTATAACAATGAAAATCTTTTTTCTTTTTCCCTATCATTTAGTAATCTAGTTTAATGTTAACTTAAATTATTTACAATAATAAATTATTTACAAAAATAAATAAAAGTAAATGTATATTGTAAAAAATCATTTGTACATTGATTTATAAATTGTTCAGTACAATACTTTTTGGATTTACTTTGGATTTGTTTTTACATTATTTAGTAATCTAGTTTAATGTTAATTTATATAAAATTATTTAAAATAAAACACTAAATAAATGTATAGAATAATTGATTAACATATATGTATAAATTGTTCAGTACAGTACTTATTGGTTTTATTTCATAACAAACAATAAAAAACAGTTTGTTTTACACCATTTAGTAATCTAGTTTAATGTTAATTTATATGAATTATTTAAAATAAAAAATAAATAAATAAATGTATAGAATAATTTATTAATATTTATCAATTGTTCAGTACAATACTTTTTGGTTTCACTTTATAACTAACAATTAAAAATGTAGTAGTCTAGTTTAATGTTAATTTAGATATGTTATTTAAGCTAAAAAAAATAAAAAAAAATAAAAATAAATGTATAGAATAATTTATAAATATTAATAAATTGTTCAGTACAATACTTTTTGTTTTTCATTTTATAACAAACAATAAAACAAATTTTTTACATCATTTAGTAATCTAGTTTAATGTTAATTTATATGAATTATTTAAAAAAAAATAAATGTATAGAATAATTTATAAATATATTTATAAATTGTTTGGTACAATAATTTTTGATTTTACTGTATAACTAACAATGACAAACTGTTTTCTTTTTTCACATAATTTAGTGATCTAGTTTAATGTTAATTTTATAT
Source organism: Labeo rohita (assembly GCF_022985175.1). Taxonomy (NCBI): domain Eukaryota; kingdom Metazoa; phylum Chordata; class Actinopteri; order Cypriniformes; family Cyprinidae; genus Labeo; species Labeo rohita. Next base: position 38,043,894 of record NC_066870.1, read on the forward strand.
AAACTGTTTAAAATAAAAAAACTAAATTAAAATAAATGTGTAGAATAATTTAAATATATTTATAAATTGTTCATTACAATAATTTTTGGTTTTACTGTTTAACTAGCAATGAAAAAAATATGTTTTCACATAATTTAGTAATGTACTTTAATGTTGAATTTGAAAAATTATGTAAAATATAAAAACAAGTAAAACAAATGTATAAAATAATTTATGCACTTATTTATAAATTGTTCAGTACAATACTTTTTGATGTTAGTGCATAACTAACAATTAAAACAAACGTTTTTTTGTCATTTAGCAATGTATTAATTTTAAAAAATACATTTTGGGGTTGCTGTATATGAATGCTATGACTGACATATCTCTTTTTTTCTCTCCTGCAGAGAAATTCAACACATATGTGACTTTGAAGGTTCAGAATGTAAAAAGTACAACCATCGCTGTACGAGGCAGCCAGCCCAGCTGGGAGCAAGATTTCATGTTGTGAGTCCTTCATATTTTCTCCTTCATGTCTTCTTTTGCTTTCATTTTCTCTTCATCTCGGTATCCCTCTCATCCTGTTGTTTCTTTCATGTCCTTTTCTGTCTTCGTTTAATTCTCTCCTTCACTAATTATGGCCAGTGTTTTATTAGTCTTAATCGAAACACATTTACTCTGATTATCCTCGTGCTTTTCGTGTTATGTAACAGAGTTCGTGCTCTCATTCGATATTCCCGCTGAGTTCAGCTGAACAGGAGAATCTCATTTGCTCAGAAGTTTCTCTCTCGTGACTCAGCACACTTAATGAACTTTTCAAATGCTGCATTAAAACTATCAACTTTGTCTCAGATGTTCCTCCTAGGACAAATAAAAATAGTTTTACATTATAGAGCTATTAAAAAGTTGCAAATACCTTTTTATTTTTCCATGAATCACGCTTTCATGCGCTCTCGTCTGTTTCTTTTCCTCCTTTCTCTCTCTCAGTCATCCTGACCTTCCTCTCATGTTGTGATTTACTCACAGATCACCTTCTCTCTGCTCCATCGCTATCATCTTCACTTTATCTCCATCTGTCGCCCCGCACGCTCGCTCCTGCGTTCATTCACGCATCTTTCTCCACGCGCTGTCGTTCATTGACAAGAGCGCTGGTGCAGCACGGCTGTTCTTACGTAACGCCGCTCTGCAGAGAATCTCCTTCTGTTCTCCACTACGTGACGTGCCTTTGATAGCGGCGGTGTTCAGAAGAGAAAAATGCACTGCATACTGCACACACACACTGTATACTGCCTACTGGGTTTAAAAATAGTATGTGAAGCAGTATGCAGTAAAAAATGTTAGCATGCAACGGCTGCAGCAAATAGTTACGGCTGTTTTGTGTTTTTAATAAAGATTAAAATGTATTATTGCTTCCATTTGTCATACTAGGAATAGAGGTTAAGTACACTGCATTTATAGGGCCCTATGATTTCTGCAATGCAGAAAACATGGACAGAATCGCAGAATCCAGTCATAAAAACGGAGTTTACTGAATAACACGGAATGTCACGGAATTTTGAAAGTCTGAATGAATTATTCAAAAGTAGGTCATTACACTTAAATCAAACCACAATATGGACTAGTACCTGTAAATATTATGCCACAAAAATGCCATTTAAATGTGAAGTGTGCATGTTCTGCATGTCTCTGTTTTAATGAATGGAGCAGACGAGCGGTTTTGTTTACTACACACTATGAAGCGCGTGTGACGCTCGCGGTGATTTCAGCATTTGACCGTTCCATTTTAGGAAAACTAACGTTATATCATATACACGCAGAAATGTAAAGGTAGACACGGCAACCCGTCAAAATAAAAGTCTGGTTTAACCTGAAGAGATTTAGCCAGATATATATTACTACTATTACTACTACTGCTAAAACAAAAATAACATTATTTTTTAGGGTATAATCACACAACATTTCTTCCATGTTCTAATTTTAATAGTAAATTTTCCAAAAAAGTTTGCTTAATTTTCAGTAATTAAAAGATAAATGAAATTAATGTTTTATGTCTTCATTTGATAACCAGAACATTTTAAATACACAACAAACCTTAAAAAAAAACCTTTCATAAGGCTATTTTAAGAATAAATTTGAGTAAATTAAGTATGCATTCAAATAATTAGACAGAATTTGATAGCAATAAAACATATGGTGAGAAAAAATAAAACATTTCATAGGGCCCTAAACATGTCATTTTTGTTAAACATTTATTAAATTGATGTAAAATTGTATAAGTTTCATGACTTTAATTAGACATGCTCTTTGATTAATAAAATTTAATTTAACCATTAAAAAAGAGTTGATAAAAATAAAAACGGAATCCAGAAAAATTAAAATGGAAAAAACAGAATTTGGAAAAAATAAAACGGAATTTGGGAAAAATAAAACGGATTTCATAGGGCCCTACATTTATAATTACTCTGTTGTGTTGAATCTTACTTTAATCTTACTTAAGGCAAGAGATTACATTTTGTTTGAAGATTTTAGGCTAATTTGCTTTCATATCTTCTTTCAGACTAGTGAATATAAAACATGCAAAACACACATTTAAGCATTTATTTTATTGCTATTTATCTATTTGCATTTGTAGATTTATATATCTTGCATATCTTTAAAGGCAGTAAGTTTTTCTCCACTTCAGCAGCACTTACGTACACCAAACTTTGCAGTTTTATTCCTTTTTATATTCTGAAAGCTTTTACTGGGGTTTGTTTCTATGTCATTCACTTGATTTATAGAACATTTTATTCCTAAAAACATGATGAAAATGTATTTTTTTCTGGCCGTTGACAGCGTCTTCTGATTTATGGAGTAATAAAACAAAAAATCCAAAATATCAGAAACCTTTAACTCTAAAATGTCAGCAAAACCAAGCAAGAATTTTGAACCTGGCTTCATCTTGTGTTCAGATTTCTGTTGTATGCACATTAGTGCATATTTAATTAAATATAGATAATACCTCATTTGCATATTTAAATATAGCTTTTTAGAAAACCTGTAATGCAAAACAGTGGGCAAAGTCTGGTGATATAAATTAGTAAAAAATACTAAAATTATAAAATAATATTTTTTACGTTATTTTATAGTGTTTTAAATGATAGAATTAGCAGTGTTATAATGTTGTCTGTTTATAATGTATTTATTATAGCTTAGAATTTATATTTTATATGTTTATTAGTGCTGTTAAACGATAAATCATAATTAATCACATCCCAAAATAAAAGTATTTGTTTACATAATATATGTGTGTGTATTTATTATGCATATTAAGGCTGCAAATTATGACAAAAATCATAATTGTCAATTATTCCCTTGAAGTTGTAATTGTGATTATTACGTAAAAATGTAAATGATCACAATTTACATTTGATGGAAAAAATAAAATGAAAAAACAAAATAATGAAATGAAAAAACAAAAAACCTTAAGATAACCTGTAGAAAAAAACACACTCACCCCTACATCTTTAGAAAGCAGAATAATGTAAGTGGATTTTTTTTGCCTTTACACGTGAACAATTACATAATTGTGGGATCTGTAAATTGTAATCACTATATAATATTTTCTATATAATTCTTCTATATAAGAATTTCTATATAATTTCTATATAATTCTTCTATATAAGAATTTTGAACCTGGCTTCATCTTGTGTTCAGATTTCTGTTGTATGCACATTAGTGCATATTTAATTAAATATAGATAATACCTCATTTGCATATTTAAATATAGCTTTTTAGAAAACCTGTAATGCAAAACAGTGGGCAAAGTCTGGTGATATAAATTAGTAAAAAATACTAAAATTATAAAATAATATTTTTTACGTTATTTTATAGTGTTTTAAATGATAGAATTAGCAGTGTTATAATGTTGTCTGTTTATAATGTATTTATTATAGCTTAGAATTTATATTTTATATGTTTATTAGTGCTGTTAAACGATAAATCATAATTAATCACATCCCAAAATAAAAGTATTTGTTTACATAATATATGTGTGTGTATTTATTATGCATATTAAGGCTGCACAATTATGACAAAAATCATAATTGTCAATTATTCCCTTGAAGTTGTAATTGTGATTATTACGTAAAAATGTAAATGATCACAATTTACATTTGATGGAAAAAATAAAATGAAAAAACAAAATAATGAAATGAAAAAACAAAAAACCTTAAGATAACCTGTAGAAAAAAACACACTCACCCCTACATCTTTAGAAAGCAGAATAATGTAAGTGGATTTTTTTTGCCTTTACACGTGAACAATTACATAATTGTGGGATCTGTAAATTGTAATCACTATATAATATTTTCAAGCTTTTATTTTGGATGTAATTAATTGTGATTAATCATTTGACAGCACTAGATATATAAGCATTGTATAGCTTTATATATTATTATATATGTCATATGTGGTGAAGAAATTCTTGTTTAAAGTGTTAAAAAGAAAAAAAATCAGTTTCTGCTTTTAGTATTTTAATTTGTTGCACTTGACACACAACATTTCTAAAGTCTTAGAAATATGGCATAGAAATTAAAAATGTCCAAAATATGTGCATTTGAGTGCACATTTGATAATAATATCTGAAATATCTGAAACCACTCTAGTTTTGCAGTCTTCTCTCTTGGTTTCTTTCTAACAATGTGTCCTGCTGTTTCGTAAATTAGATATGTGTTATATTTCTCCTGGCTGTGTTTTGTTTCCTATTTGTTTCCATTTAGCTGTGATGTAATTATGTAAAGCAGTTTACTCTATAAAATCCTCTCAGTGTGGTGCCAACAATCAAATGCAAATGTCTCTGGATAAACATCGAATCGCGCTCTTCCCCCACGCAGCTTTCGCTCGGCTTTCCGCTTCACGCCATGCTTGATGTTGATTACTATAAAAGCTTTTAACTTTCTTCCACAGAACATCTCGCTGTCTTTATAAAATTACAAGTCCTTTTTCATTCATGCTTTGTTCATTTTCTTTGCCTATTTATAGTTTCATTCAGCGGTTTACTCTGCAGTGCATCGGCACCCGCATTTATCTTCATCTGAAGGTTGCTCTGTTTTCTCGTTCTCTCTCTGTTTCTGTCCAGTGAGATAAATCGCCTGGATCTGGGCCTCACGGTGGAGGTGTGGAATAAAGGACTGATTTGGGACACCATGGTCGGCTACGTTTGGATCCCACTGCGGAGTATTCGTCAGTCGAACGAGGTCGGTGCTGCACTGTTGGGTTTGCACAATGCGGCTGATATGAGCACCATTCTTAAGACAGGTTTCAATATGACGTTGAAATGCTGTTTAATTAACAAAGTTAAATATCAAGATTAGGGATCTAACACGGACACTGAGACTTTAGCTTGGGGCTTATGGGGCCGGATTCACAAAGATCTTCTTAGGAAATTTCTTAAGATAAATTCCCAGAAATTTTGTAAGAATGAAAGTGCAATTCTTGAAAAAGAAGTTCTCAAATGTTTTAAAGAAAATTTTATTTTTTTTTATTAAAAGAAAATCAGACTTTGTGGAAGCTTGTTTCTGGCATTTATTGAAAAAATAAACGTAATTGTGACTTTTTTTTCTCACAATTCTAAATTTCTGTCTCATAATTCAGATGCTTTTTATGGAATAAAAAATATAAAATGTAATTGCAAATTTTTATTTCACAATTACAACTTTTTTTCTCAGAATTCTGAGTTTACATCTTGCAATTATATTTTTTACAGGATAAAAAAGGTAATTGTGACTTTTAATCTTGCAAATCTGAATTTTTTCCGCAATTGTGAGTTTGTTTATATATATATATATATATATATTTACATATATTTATATATATATATATATATATATATATAACAATTCAGAGAAAAAAGGAATTAAATTACAAATTAAATTTATGGGAAAATAAAATTGATTTTAAGGTTCAACAAACATGTGATAAGTGTTTACTTTCCCATTAATCCCAAACGAATATCATGATAAATATTAATATTGTATGATATGGAAAAAAAATATTGTCATAATATTTTAGCCATATTGCCCAGCCCGAATTATAAGCATAAATGGATACATTTTTTGATACATTTGATGCATTTTTTTTTATAAAACAAGACTTAATATAAATTCCAAGATGTTTGTAAGAAAGTGAAATTCTTAAAAAAGAAGTTCTCAATTTTTTTTAAGAACATTGTATTTTTTCTTTTTATTAAATAGCTTGAAAAGCTTGTTTCTGCTGTGTATTAAAAAAATAAAGGTAATTGTTACTTTTTTCTCACAATTCTAAATTTATATGTCATAATTCAGATTTTTGGTATGGAATAAAAAATATAAAATGTAATTGCAAATTTTTATTTCACAATTCTGACTTTTTTTCCTTAGAATTCTGAGTTTACATCTTGCAATTCTATTTTTTACAGAATAAAAAAAAAGGTAATTGCGACTTTTAATCTCACAGTTCTGACTTTTTTCCACAATTTGTATATGAAATATATTTGTATATAAATGTCAATAATATTTTAGCCATATTGCTCAGCCCAAGTTATAAGAATAAACTGATACATTTTGTGATACATTTAAAATTTTGATACATTTTTTTATAAAACAAGACGTAATATCTTAAGTAATTTTGCTTCTCAAGTAAATATATTTTGATTTAAGAATGTTTAGATATTTGTACTGGAAAATAATGTTTTGCAGTGTGATGCCAAGATGCCTAATTTTTATTTCTATAATTTTATAAGCTAAGAAAAAGCAACATATGAGCAGCGCAGTTGTTCTCTGTGGCAAGGTCAGACTTTCAATGAAATCTAACACAGGATGACAGTGAGTGTGATGTCAGATAAGGAAAGTGAAGGTCACATTTTTGATTCGATTTGGTTCAGACACGGGATGCGCTGCTGGATTTACAGCCGTAAAGCACCTCAGACCTCCTCATGTGCGTCTGTGCCCTTCCTGTCCTGTTACGTAAGCCAGTGCTTGCTTTATTTAAAGGCAGCTGTTTTATTGAGCAGCCTTCCATTTACTGCTTTTATGTCCCGTTTTATAAATGACCCTGAGTTTTACCTCATGCTTTCATAACGTAACATGAATAATATATCATCTGATGTCAATAATGAATGAGTATTTTCTTCTTTTGGGCTCTGATGTTCTGGTGTTTGTGTGAGTTATGTGATTTGAAGGCGTCTAGGCATTTATTGTGTTTTGACTGAAGAACTTCCTTCCTGGAGAGATTTGTAATGTTTGTGCATTTGTTCTGTAATTGTGCTAGATTAGTTAGTGAAAGCAGTGCATTCAATGGATGAAATATAAATGCAAAGCAGTGGCATTATTTCATGATTCCTTGAATTATGTGTTTTGATAAGGAGAGGTTTACTTTACTAAGTGATCAGATGCAGTGGTTTTAGTGATTTAGAGAAAAAGCATTGCAAATGTGATTATTTTTAAAGTTGATTGTGTTAATACAGTTTATTTGTGTATGTGTGTGTTTCAGGAAGGACCGGGCGAATGGCTGACTCTAGATTCTCAGGTCATAATGGCGGATAATGAAATCTGTGGCACCAAAGATCCAACATTCCACCGTTTGCTTCTGGACACGCGCTTCGAGTTGCCGCTGGGTGAGATTACATTCATCACAGCTATAACTACTAAAACACAGCATCTCCAGGGCGCTACAGCGCGAACAAACTACTGCGTGCAACTATGAAAAACATTTAGGAGCAGCAGTAGGACTAAGATGAGTGACAGGTTTTAATGATTTTTAAGGGAGTTTGTAAATGAGATATTGATTTAATACAACAGTTCAATCAACCAGATGTTAATATTAAGCGACCTACACTGTCTGACAATAACACTATTGCCTGATTTTGTGCCGCTGCACATCTCCATTTAAACACAGCGATGTTTCGATTACGAATGAATGTGCATTTTTAAACGAATCTAATGAGTCAATGATTAAATTTCCCATTCATAATGACAGTCAACTTACTTTACTTCTGAATGAATCAGCTGTTCGAACGAATCAAATGAATGAATGATTCAGTAATTAAATCAGTGACTTGCCGCCACCTACTGGCAGTTTTTGTTTTGGTATCTTTTCAGTTATTTAAATCATTTAATATTTCTATATTCAAAATGTTATATTTAAAAAAATAATCTCAATATGAATTCATGAATTTGATTGCACGCATGTCACCTCTGAGCCTCATTTAACATATGAAAATACACCTGCAAGCCACTTTTGTGTTCTTCTGTGTCACCTCTGTTGTACAAATTAATTTAGTTAATACTGATTTTATTTGATTGGTAACATATTCTTATTCTGTTGTTTTAATTAGAAATTTTAAAAAGCTTAGAAAATATAATTTTTAAAAGATTTGACATAAGAGATGACATTTTTGGCTAATTTTTGATGAGATTTTTTGATTATTGATTAGAAGGTGCTCCTAAAATTTTGACTGTGCTCCTAGATTTATTTTAAGTTAGAAGCACAAGTGAAGAAAAGTAAGCATAGAGCCCTGATTTCTGCAGATCTCCTAAACGAAAAACTGGGCTTGTGTGACTTTTACTGCATGTTTGTTTGCTTTCAGCACCTCTATATGATAGTGTAATCCTAAAATAAACATTTAGCACATATATACACACTACGTTTCCTCAGTTTGATGTCAGTAAGATTTTTAACTTCTCTTTAACGTCTGTTTTGCTCACTAAGGCTGAATTTATTTGATCAAAAATACAGTAAAAACAGTAAAATATTATTACAGTTTAAACTAGCTGATTTCTATGTGAATATCTGTTAAAGTGTAATTTATTTCTGTGATCAAACCTGAATTTCCAGCATTGTTACTCCAGTCTTCAGTGTCACATGATCCTTCAGAAATCATTCTAATATGCTAATTTGCTGCTAAAGAAACATTTTTGATTATTATCACTGATGAAAACAGCTGTGATTTCTGTGGAAACTGTGATATAATTTATTTTTCAGGATTCACAGATGAATAGAAAGTTCAAAAGAACAGCATTTATTTGAAATAAAAATCTTTTGCAACATTATAAATGTCTTTACTGTCATTTATGAGCAATTTAATGCAGTCTTGATGAATAAAACCATTAATTAAAAAATAAAATGGCCAAAAACAACGGACTGAGTAGCAATGTAGCAATGTTTTGAAGGGCTGTAACGTAAATAGATGTTAATTTTGTGCTATTAATATGTCTCAACTGTTTTAATAGAAAATTCAGTAACAAATGAAAAAAAATTGTTAATTTATACATCATATGAATGTGCACACAGCTGACACAGCTGCTTAGCAGTATCTTTGTCAATAGTTTAAAAAAGGTTTACTACAAATGAAGTCATAGATGGCCCTCAAACATCAGATGAGCCCTTGTGCACAAACTGTTTTCTGAACAAATGAGGTCTTGTTCTCAAAAAGACTGTGTTCAGCAGAAATTCACCTTCATACTGAAACCCACTCGCTCAGTCAATATAAATGACCTGCTTTCACTCCGAAGAGACTCTGCTGGAGACATACGACATCTGTCTGAGTCCTTTCCACTTTTGCAGTTTGTTCTGGCTAAGAAATGCCCACTTACACTGTCGACTGTTTGCTTTTTACTTCACGTTTAGGAACTGAACATAACTCTGGAATACAACGTTGAGTATATCTTGAATTCTTAGTCTGTAGATATGATATTTGAGGCTTAGACTGTTCTTCTGTGTGTGTGTGTTTCTCCTATAGACATTCCAGAAGAAGAGGCTCGATACTGGGCAAAAAAACTGGAGCAGCTCAATGCCATGCGAGACCAGGATGTGAGTCTGTTGTCTCTCTGTGCTGTTGTTTCTCCATGCACCAACCAAAAAACCTAAGACTCCAAATTGACATATAAGCACCATGGGTATATTTGTAGCAATAGCCAAAAATGGTTTGTATGGGTGAAAATTATAGATTTTTCTTTTATGCCAAAAAATCATTAGGATATTAAGTAAAGATCATGTTCCATGAAGATATTTTGAAAATATATCAAAACTTAATTTTTGATTAGTAATATGCATTGCTTTAAACTTCATTTGGACAACTTTAAAACTGGTTTTCTCAATATTTTTTTGCACCCTCAGATTCCTGATATTCAAATAGTTGTATCTCCAAATATTGTCCTATCCTAACAAACCATACATCAGTGGGAATCTTATTTATTCAGCTTTCAGATGATGTATAAATCTCAATTTCAAAAAATTGACCCTTATGACTGGTTTTGTGGTCCAGGGTCACATATAAGATTCACTGTGGAATTTCACTTTTCAAAACTAGAGCATCTGTAAAGGAACCTGATGAATTCACAATCGCAAATAAAAACTTGCGAGATGCCGTGTTGTTATGTTACGGCTGCATTAAAAAAAAAAAATCTAAGATTACGAGATTAAAGTCGTAATATTTCGAGAATAAAGTTGAAATACTACAAGAATAAAGTCAAAATACTTTGAGAGTAAGGTTGTAATATTTTGAGAATTAAGTCGAAATATTACGAGAATAAAGTCGAAATTACGATAACATAAGATATATATTATCTCAATATATTATCTTATATTCGCAATATAAGCTACTTGTATATAAGCTATAACTTTAATTTCTATGATTTAAACTCTCGAAACGTTCCAACTTTATTCTCTAAACATTTCAACTTTATTCTTGAAATATTTCAACTTTATTCTCATAATTTCGACTTTATTCTGGAAATATTACGACTTTAATCTCGTAATCTTTTTTAATTTTATTTATTTATTTTTTTAACATGGCACATTGTATTATGCATAGTAGTGCTGGGAAATACAGATACATTTTTATTCAATATTCAATATTCAATACTTTTGCATTTGTTCTCAAAAAAAAAAAAAAAAAAACAGTTAAAAAAATACTAATATTTTAATACTAATTTTTTAAAAATAAATGAAAACAAAATATTTAGAATCCTATTCGCTTAAAGGTACCTTCGTACCAGTATAACAATAACATTTTTTACAGCACTAAAAATTTATTTTTTACAAAAAGTTGTGTTTTTTGCAACAAAAAAGCGAGTTCTTTGAAAAACAAATAAACACATTACATAGAAAAAGTGTCTGGTTCATTTCAGGGTTTCTGCAAGTTTCAAAAAGTCTTAATTGGTCTTAATTTCACAAATTAAGGCCTTAAAAAGGTCTTAAATAAGAGCAGAAAATCTTAAACTCATAAACTCATGACTCAAAATGTTTCATGCACTGCAAAAATGAATATCTTCATCTGTATTTTTTTTTCCCAATACAAATATTTAACATCCTTAAATCAAGATACATTTGCTCGAGATGCAAAATGAACATGAAGTCTTGTTTTCCAATAAAAAAGTGCTTTTATGATTAAAACAAGAATAAATATCTGTCAGTGGGGAATGAAAACTTGTTTATATCAAATTATACATGTTCAATATTATAATCTCCTCTGGCAGTTTTTCTCATAATGAGTTTAGTTTAGAAATTGAATCTGGCAGTATTGCATTAATATAAAAGGTTTCATATGAGTCTATTGATTAATGTGTGTGATTTGTGTTGCAGTACTCCTATCAGGAGGTTCAGGAGAGGCCGCTGTCTGTACCGGGAACACAGTGCTGTGAGTGTGATGCTCTACATGCATTAATTAAAGCATAAATCGTCATGAAATTAGCCTAAATATTAAATTTCCCCTTCTTCCGCTTGTGTAATCCACCTTCAGCATGTCAATAGATAATTCACCTATTCTCTTTCAAGCAAATAAACGCTGCAAACAATGTATATTTAATTGAAGCTATTCTAATAATTTGCAAATAATTAAAGTAATGTTTTATCTCAAGTCTCAAGCACTTCTAGATCTACTTCTAAGTATCTATTGTGTCTGATGGTCACTTTTGAGAGCATTAGATCAGATCAGATTCGGATTTCACACATAAATCGGATCATCTTCACAGTTCTGAGCATCTAAACCACTAAGTGCTGTAGCAGTTCAGTCCTTCCCGTATGTGTGTCACCATTAATGTGATTTATGAATGATGGTAATAACAGAAGTCCTGCAAAAAGCTGAATGAGCAGTGGCCTGCATGAATGGAGCTCTGACTTACTGTGACTTACGCTCTTATTTCACACACACACACACACACACACTGCTGACACAGCTCCCGGGGGGGCGGGGCTAGACTGTGGGACTTCCTGATTGGCTGAGGCACGCAGCTGGGAATCATCACTGGATGACGGCCAGTCGCACATCACCTTAATCACAGAACACTGAGTCATCGAACCCGTACTTTACTCAGTTGCAGGAAGAGACACGAAGTCAGTGACGAAGTGAACAATGCTGTCATACAGATTAGATTGCCTAAAGTGGGATGTGGGAGAGCCCAGTGCTCTTCTGCTCACCAAAGTTGCATTTATTTGATTAAAAATACAGTAAAATCAGCAAAATTGTGAAATATTATTAGAATTTTAAATAGCTGTTTTCTATGTCATTATATAGTAAAATGTAATTTATAGGTATGATGCAAAGCTGAATTTTTAGCATCATTACTCCAGTCTTCAGAATTCATTCTAATATGCTGATTTGCTGCTCAAGAAATATTTCTGATTATTATTAATGTTGAAAACAGCTGTGCTCACAAATATTTTTTGTGGAAACGTGATACATTTTACTTTTAGAAAGTTCATTAGAAAAGGATTTATTTGAAATAGAAATCTTTTGTAACATATTAAATGTCTTTACTGTCACTTTTGATCAGTTTAACGCATCCTTGCGTAGTAAAAATATTAATTTAGTCTTTAAAAAAATGTTGTTGACCTCAAAAATCCTGTACATTTGTTTTTATGCCTTACAAATATATTTTGTAAACATTGTGAATTCTGCTTCTAAGTTAAAGATGTCTAACTGGCTATTATTGAATTTGAAAGTGACTAATGATAAGCTTAATTACATTGCGTTTTAAAAATATGAACAGATGCCTGAGTTTACCAGCGTAAGTGTGTTTATTCATTTATATCTGAAAAAACTGGCAGGGCAAGTACAGTGCAGATCTAATCTAAAAAATCTGCATGGTTAAGTGCAGTAGACTGAAAATAGTGGTAGTTTTGAATGTTGCATAAAACTAAAAATTAGTACTTTATTGTTCATTGCTCACGCTTATGCTTTAATGTTGTCATTGATCCACTCTGTAAACACTCTCAGTGCAGAGATACAGTGTGTACTTTTCAGGGCAAGCTGAGGTTAAACGTTAGCACTGCATTGTGGGTAATTCTCTGTCTTTTCTTGTCTCTCATAGGTAACTGGTGGGGCGACCAGCAGAGTGAGTTTATACATCTGTCATTATGAATTCATTAATCTGACATCTGCTTTCCTATGGTTTTGCCGTCAGCGTTACATCTAGTTAACATCACAAGGGTGGATTTACTCACTCAACAAGCGTTTCATACTTGATAAACAAACACACTCATGCTTTATGTGCTGTGGAGGCTGACACAGTTTTCACACCTACAGATATTACACAAATAAACCAATTAATCATCTGCCTTTTGTTGCACAAAATAAAGGTTCTTTATTGGCATCACTGGTTCTGTAAGGGACCTTGAACATCCAAGGAACCTTTTAAATGCAGAAAAAGTTCTTTATAGGTGAAAAAGGTTCTTTAGATTTTTAAAATGTTAATTTTTTTTAGGAACTGTTCACTGAAAGGTTCTTTGGGGAACCAAAAATGGTTCTTCGATGGCATCACTGCAAAAACACCCTTTTTGAACCTTTATTTTTAAGAGCGTAGTAGTAATATTGTTATTTTAGGAATATAAAATCAGTCAAATGATATATGAACAAACCCTTCTCTATTATCCTTGAGAATATAGAAAGAAATAAATTTTTTTAAGTTTAGTGTATGCAAGTGCTGCTAAAATGAAGACACTTTGTTTTTAGGTACACTTTTTTTGCATTTAAAGACCGATATTATTTAAAGATCTCACAATCATCGTCAACAGTGACATTAAAACATATTTTAGGCTTAATAATTAGAGCACAAGTAGTACTCCAAATAAAGTTTAATTACAATTATTATATCAGTCTCGAGCGATATGTCAGTAATTATGTTAATACACTTGAACTATACTTAGTATAAAACAAATGCATTTTAAATCTATTACTTTTTACTGTGGATGGAAGCAAAACGGCATAAAAACTTAAAATTTACCAATGTAAATACCATGACAGACGTGTGTGTTTTTTGTCAGTTTCTCTAATAGTTAAGTAAATACAAACTTGTCTTTGATTTGCTTGTGTACAGACAATGATCCAGACAGCGCGATGGATGACCGAGACAGTGATTACCGCAGTGAGACCAGTAACAGTATCCCACCACCGTTTTACACCACGTCTCAACCCAATGCCTCGGTCCACCAGTATCCCATGAGCCACCAGAACCGCAGTCCCCGCACCCCCTACTCACGCTCCATCAACAACTGCGACCTTGATTACGATCACCCGAGAGGCGCCAGGTGAGGAGAAAGACAGCGGGTAATATTCAGTTACATTTCCCTATTTACTAGCCATATGGCCATTATGGCTCCAGATTTTGGTAGAAACAGGAGTAAACAGTGGTAGCACTACTAGTTTAAACAGGACAGGTTCTGTAATCATAGTTGCATGATGTAGTTTGCCGTATTTAATTTTTTTCATTTGAGTTTTGCTTTTTTTGGCTTCTGTTTCTAAGATGTTTCTATATAAGCCCATATGGCAAAAATGAATAAATAAAAAATATATTTAAAAATATACGAAAAATATATACGTATGTATGTATGTATGTATGTATATATAAATATATATATATATAATATAAGTATAGTCACATACATTTCTTATTTTGTATAAAAACAAATAAAATGTATTAATGTGTAATGTTATGTATAAATACTATAATGTACATAATTTAAAAATGTATGAAAAATATTTATTTTATTTTTAAAATACATATAAAATAATAATACTGAGATTGAAAATAATTTAGCTTAAACCTTTAAATGGCAAATTTGTTTTACAAAATGTAAAATAAATCTTAATGAAAAAAATCTTAAAATAAATTTTTTATTTTTTATATGTTTTTATATATATTTACATTTGAAAAATAAAGGCATATTTAGATAATATATAATATTATATATATATGTATATGTATATATATATATATATATATATATATATATATGCTTGTATATTTTTACATATTGTCAATCTAAATATATTTATATTTTCCAAAGTATATATATATATATATATAAAACATTTTGAATATTATGTGTTAAAATGTGTTATAAGTGTTATAATAAAATGTGTTTTAAGTTTGGATATATTTCTTGATATATATTACATTTTGTAATATATTTTGCCATATGAAGGTTTAAACAAAACGTATTTTCAATAAAAAATAATGTATTTCATTAGGCAACATATTTAGCATGTATTCAAAATAGATTTTAATTACGTATTACGTATTTTAATTTAATAATTGAACAATCCTTAATCAATTATTTAATTAAAATATGTAAGGATTATTAAATTTGATGGAATTTTACTATTAATTAAATTACATAAATCTTAAAAAAAAAGGCCTAACATTTTTTTCTGAGTGTGTGACGCTTTAGTTTTCTGTTTGGTTAAACCCATTCATTCATTATTAATGAAACAACCCTGAAACAATCACGACACAATGAATCGATAGGGCGTAGGCGTTTCTCAGCAGGTGTGAGAGTATCGGTTTGCTCGTTCTTTCTCTTCGGTTTTTCTGTAATGGACTCATTCATCATGTCTGATCGGCGTGTCTTTTATCTCTCTCTCTTTTTGTGCTACTCTTTTCCACCTCGCAAAGACCTTTCAATTCTACTGTCTCCTTTGTCTCGCCTCCATTATTCAATGAGACGTGTTTTCATTGATTTATAAAAATACTTGACATCAGCATGACTTGCTTAAGGGCTCAATGGATCTGTTCCTGGATCAGCCTTGTTTGCGATAAGAAAATCAGCAGTAGTAGTACTAACCACTCTTGTATCTTCTGTTCTGTTCTTCTAGCTCTTATTATTCAATGCCAAGTTTCAAGATAGACTGCTACAGAAGTACACTGCAAAAAAAGTATTTTTCTTATGATATTTTTGTCTGGGTTTCCAAGTACAAATATTTAAGCATTCATAAATCAAGATACATATACTTTAGATGCAAAATGACATAAAACATCTAAATTAAGTGTGTTAATACTTAAAATAAAAATATATATATATTTTTAAAAGTTTCGTAAAAGGAAATGAATTTATTAAAATTGGTCAGAAAAATCAACTTAATTCAAAGATAAAGCAAGTTTGTTTTTCTGACCACACTGGCAGATATTTTTTCTGATTTTAAGCATAAACACTTTTCTCAAGTTTTTCAGAAAACAAGACTTCAAGTTCTAATCTAATGCCATTGTGCCTTTCAGGTAAATATTAAGCCTTGATTCAAGAATATTTAGATATTTGTACTGAAAAGTTGCTTAAAATTAGATAAAGCAAGTTTATTTTTCTGACCCCATTGGCAGACTTTTTTTTTATTTTAATCATATACTCACTTAATTTGCATTAATTTCTCTCAAAAAACAAGACCTGACATTTTGATCTGATGCCATTGTGCATCTTGAGTAAATGATAAAATATTTAAGTTCCTAAATCAAGATGTATTTACTTGTAATGCAAAATGACATAAGCCTTGTTTTCAAGAAATTCATCAAAATTCAGTGAGTTGAGTTGAACTGAATTGAGTTGAATTTAGTTTATGCTTGAAATTAGAAAAATTATCTGTCAGTGGGGTCAGAAGAAAAAATTCTGAGAAAACCCCACTGAATTACTTTTTTTATAAGCATAAAATACATTTTGATCAGTTTGAAAATCAGTTTGAAAAAGTTGAAAATAAGACTTCTTTTCCTATGTCATTGTGTGTAACAAATAAATATGTCTTAATTTAAGAATATTTAGATATTTATACTTAAAAACAAGACAAAAATACTGAGGATGAAAATCATTTTTTGCAGTG